>NW_024080802.1:0-51915 GCF_003009895.1 Hyaena hyaena
GACTCTCTCCTTTTCCCCTCTCACTCCCCGTAGAGGGTAGAGGGGGATCGCCTCCCACCCTGGAGTCTCTGATCCCGGCCCGATTTTATCTTCCCCGGTTCACACTCACGTTAGAAGGCTCTCTCAGTGGATTCTACATCGTTTTTCTCCCAATCTCTCAAGTTTTGTAATGTTTCCAATGGCTTCAGATCTTTTCCATGTGATGTATGGGCGCGAGTGCAAGTACGGAGCTCCTTACTTCTCCGCCATCTTGCCCCCTCCTCGATGATTACAGCTTTTAATACAGCGTGAAGTCTGGTATTGTGATGCCTTCAGCTTTGGTTTTCTTTCTCAACATTACTTTGGCTCTTCAGGGTCTTTCTGGTTCCATACGAATTTTAGAGTTGTTTGTTCTAGCTCTGTGAAGAACGATGGTGTTATTTTGATAGGGATTGCACTAAATGTGTAGATTGCTTTGGGTAGTATGACATTTTTACAATATTTGTTCTCCCAATATATGAGCATGGGATGTTTCTCCATTTCTTTGTGTCTTCTTCAATTTCTGTCATAAGCTTTCTATAGTTTTCAGTGTACAGATCTCTTACCTCTTTGGTAAGTGTATTCCTATTATGGGCTTTGGTGCAATTGTAAATGGTATCAATTCCTTGATTTCTCTTTCTGCTGCTTCATTATTTGGTGTACAAAAATGCAACCGATTTCTGTGCATTGATTTTATATCCTGTGACTTTGCTGAATTCATATGTCAGTTCTAACAGTTTTTTAGCAGAATCTTTCTGTTTTTTTCACATAGCATATCATGTCATCTGCTAAGAGTGAAAGTTTTACTTCTTCCTTATCAATTTGTATGCTTTTAATTTCTTTTTATTGTCTGATTGCTGAGATTAAGATTTCCAGTACTGTGCTGCACAGCAGTGGTGAGCTGGACCTCCCAGTCATGTTCCTGACCTTAGCGGGAAAGCTCTCTTTTTTCCCATTGAGGATGGTGTTGGCCGTGGGCCTTTCATTTATGGCCTTCATGATATTGAGGTATATTCCTTCTCTCCCTACTTTCATGAGGGTTTTATCAAGAAAGGATGTTGCATTTTGTCAAATGCTTTGTTGGCATCTGTTGAGAAGGTCATATTTACTTTTCTCATAGAACTTGCCACTCTTGAATATCTATGTATACACTTATTCTATCTTACATGTGTATTGTTAGTTTTACCCCATTACTGTTTTAGGTTCATTAGGGCAGAAAATGTTGTCCATCATGTTCATGGCTGTACCCCTATGCTAGTTAAGGACTGGCATATAATAGGTACTTATATTATTTTCTTATTTCTTTTTATTATTCTTGTTTAATAAATTACTGTAGACATGGAGGCTTAAGGGAAGTCAAATGTATTATTTCATGAGTTCATAAATCAGATGTCCAGGCCTAGCTAAGATAGGTTCTCTCCTCAGCCTCTCACAAAGCTGAAATCAGGCTAAAGTCTGAGGTGCATTATTTTCTGGAGCCTGGAGTTCTTTTCCAAGTTTATATAACTTTTGGCAGAATTTAGTTCTATTTAGTTGTAGCACTGAGGCCTGTTCTCTTTCTGGCTGTAGACCAGTGCTACTCTCAGCTCTTGAAGACCTTCTTTAGTTTCCTGCATGTAACCCCCCTCCGTTGGCCTTCACCTGCTTTGAACTTGTCTGACTTCTCTCTCTGGTAGCCATTGCCTGATTAAGTCAGGCGCACCCAGACTCAAGGGGCAGGTATTATGCAGAGTGTGCACCCTGAAGGTAAGGGATATCTTGGGAGGCATCTTAGAATTCTGCCAATCAAGTACTCAATAAATTCTGAATTTATAAAGTGTTGTCATTCCACATCTGCAATAAGTTTAAAAATGCAAAAAATGAAATTAAATTTAAAAATTGCAAAAGTGAAGACAATAAAAAAGTGTAAATTTTTATATTGAAAAGCATTTTTTAAAAAATAATATTTTTTTTATTTTTAGAGAGAGAGAGACAGAGCATGAGCAGGGGAGGGATAGAGAGAGAGAGAGAGAGAGAGAGAGAGAGAGAGAGGGAAGGAGACACAGAATCTGAAACAAGCTTCAGGCTCCGAGCTGTCAGCATAGAGCCTGACACAGGGCTTGAACTCGGGAATGGCAAGATTATGACCTAAGCTGAAGTTGGCCACTTAACTGACTGAGCCACTCAGGTGCCCCTTGAAAAGCACTTTTTGTTGTTTCTTTGTTTTAATCTAATGTCAACCTTTCTATAACTGCATTTTGAGTGCCTGACATTGTTAAACTTACAATGTGATTAACTAGAATTGGATCACCAATTTCCAGTCATGCTTGTTCATAACTAACTAACTTTTAATTAGAAAATGTAATTTTGTTTCTCATTTTAAACTACTCCCTCAATCCAATGCCTATTTATCATTTCCTTTCAATACGCTATGATTTCATCATGAGAATTTAGAAAACATCATTAAAAAGATTGTCAGTCTATGGTATTTTATCCTTTTCTAATGCCCCCTTTGCACCCCCACAGAAAAAGTCTACCCTTATTTCTAGTGTTGATTATGAATGTGTCTCTATCATGATAGTCAGTAAGCAGGGAAGACTAGGGTGTTTGGAATCATCAGTTTCTGTTTGAATTTTGACTCCACTGTTTATATGTTATATGATCATGAGAAACATCTTCCTTCCACTTCAGTTCACCTGTCAATAAAATGTGGATAAAAATATTTAACACAAAAGACTGGTGGAAAGAGTAAAGAAATAAATCACTTGTAAAAGTGGCATACAGTAAGCATTCAGTGAAAGTAAGATTTATTTTCACAGGTGGAAGATATAGATAGTGTCTCCATAAATACTTGTTAAAAAGGCAGAGTCCCACTCTTCGCTAGATGTACTAGATCAGATACTTTAGAACAGGGACCCAGTAATCTACATTTTATACAAACACAGGTCCTCATTAGCACACCAATGTCTGAAAACCAAAGATAAGGAAATACACAGATAATTTATTAGATGGAAGTAAAGTGCATTTTGAATGTATTTATTAGTGATAAATATTTTTTGTCTTTAAAGATATAATCATTATGTCAAATGTCACTTACTTCTTTTGTTGAATTCTGTGTATGTGTCAGTTTGCATCATTGTAAAGTAAGTATTGCATAATTTAGGAATCATATTTTTGCTTCTTCTCCCAGTGTGTTACATACTGAGTTTTTTCATCTCCCTCACCCACCAGAATCTTAGAGTTTTTGTCTCTGTTTTCAAAGGACAACAGTCAAGAAGGCAAATAATTTTGGCATTCTGATTCTTCACTTTCAATTACAATAGTCTCTTATCTGTTGGGGACACATGCTAAGAATTCCAGTGAATGCCTGACATGGCAGATAGGAGAAAGCCCTATGTATACGATGTTTTTTTTTTTTCCTATATATATACCACCTCTGATAAAGTTTAGTTTAGAAGTTAGTTACAGTAAGAGATTAACAATAATAACTAATAATAAAATAGAACAATTATCATAATATAAACTAATAAAAGTTATGAGAACCTAGTTTCTTTATATATATCAAAATATCTTACTGTACTGTACTCACCCTTCTTGTGATGATGTGAGATGATAAAATGCTTAGGGGACAAGGTGAAGTGAAGGAAGGACACAGGCGTTGTGACTTAGTGTTAGGCTACACTGACCTTTTGATACTACCTAGAATGAGGACCATCTGCTACTGGGCTGTGGTTGACCATGGGTAACTGAACGCACAGAAAGCAAAGTCACAGACAGAGGGGGGACTACTGTATAAAGATAAGCTTATTTCTCTATATTTATGTTGGGTAGTTCAATTAGATGTGGAATGTGATGTTCCCAAACAAGGTACAGGTATCCCCCACTTTTCAAAAGTTGGTGTTAATGCCACTTCACTTTTATGAAAGATGTACATTAGTAGCTGTTTTCACTAACTGAAACAAATCCTAAGAGGATTTTTGCTTTTGCAAAAAAAGGAAATAGCAAAAATAGCATTCAGCATTAGTTTTGCGGTGAGCCTTACAGAGGCAGCATGTGCCTGAGCAGAGAGAGCAGCCTTGCCTGCTCCTTCCCTGGGAACTCAGTATCTCATCATCCAGCCTCCATAGCTTTGAACAGTGTCTGTGAGCATCTGTGCTTTTTCTTAATTTATTTTGTGCATCCATCAGTAGGATATTTGTTCTAAGGTGTCAGAAGCCTAAGAAAGGTTATTTTTTGAGTCTGGGGATGCTAAAATATTGTTTTGTATAAATTAATAGTAATTGCTTCTTTGCTTTGTGCCATTTTGGCTTACAAAAGCTCTCAAAGGCTTTTATTTTTGAATAGTGGGGGGAACCTGTACATCTTAAACTTAAAGAAATATGTGTACTAGCTATGCGACCATATCTTTGGAAGAAAAAGTATCAAGACATGGTTAAAAAAAATTGGAGACAATTGGAGAGAATATTCAACTGTTTGAAACTAGTGTATCCTGAAAAATCAGTCACAATCCTAAGGTCCACTAGGTGTCCATAGGCCTAATTATACCAGAGGTTAAAGAGTAAGATAAAGTTCTTAGACTTTTTGAAGGTTTTACGTTTCAGCTGTTATCAGTTAAATTCAGAAAATTGTCTCCTCTTCTATAAGCCCCGCCCCTACTCTGACCTTGAACTATCTCTAGCTCTTATTTTTGATCAAAACCATATGCACTGCAAACCTTCCCTGGGATGGAAGCAAATCATTGCCATGCAGCATAACCAAAGCTCTTGAAAAGCTCACTGCCACTGTCCTTTGAAACTGGGGAGACTGTGTCCCATCTTCCTGCTGTGTTACATCAGCCCAACAAATTATATCTTTCCCCCTCATGAGAAGCCATATCACCCCAGGTGTGTTTCTCTGGTGCAATTTGAAAATAATGAGACAAATACTGGACACAGCCTGCTTCTGACAGAGACCACCGAGTGTAAGCTTGTGGGAGAGAATTAATTTGGCCAGAGTCTGCAGCTAGTTTAGCCTCCCACACTTTTGCTTCTCAGATCGCTGGGCCTCTAGTAAATTGCTGGGTCTCTCAGATTTAGTAGATGCCAATGCATAGATCAAAAATTATATTTTAAAATCCAAATAGCCATTTTAGAATTTCAAGTGGCATGTGGCCTTGTTCATGGATGGCAGAAGAACTGAGAGAGGCTAGCTACTGATGTAGGATAAATTGGTTGGATGAGTGAGGAGGATTTAGATTTAAACCTGTTAAGTACCACACTCCCCACACCAAAATGTTACTTTTTTGTTTTTTTGTTTTTTTTTTAGTTTTTAGTAACCACAGGACTTGGAGCATTTCTTAGGTGCTTCAGTTTTATATTTAACCCATCTTTGTGATGTTAAAAAGATCTTGCCTGATAACAAATGTAACAGAAGCAATGTGTAAAGCTCATACAAATAATAAAAAATATGAAAATTAAAAATAGAGGATATAGGGGGTGCCTGGGTGGCTCAGTCGGTTAGGTGTCCGACTTCAGCTCAGGTCATGATCTCACGGTTTGTGGGTTCGAGCCCTGCATCGGGCTCTGTGCTGACAGCCAGCTCAGAGCCTGGGGCCTGTTTCAAATTCTGTATCTCCCTCTGTCTCTGACCCTCCCCAGCTCACGTTGTCTCTCTCTCTCTGTCTCTCTCTCTCTCTGTCGCTCAGAAATAAATAAAACATTAAAATTTTTTAAAAAATAGAGAATATAGGTGCTCCTGGGTGGCTCAGTCCACTAAGTGTTAGACTTCAGCTCACTTCATGGTCTCTCAGTGAGTTCAAGCCCTGTGTTGAGCTCTGTGCTGACATCTTGGAGTCTGGAGCCTACCTCAGATTCTGTGTCTCCCTCTCTCTCTGCCCCTCCCCTGCTTGCACTCTGTCTCTCTCTCTTGCTCAAAAATAAATAAACATTATTTTTAAAAAGATAGAGACTATAATGGCATCTGAAATTATTTTAATATTTATTATATGTCAGGATCTCGACTAAGAGCCCAGACTTTAGAGATGGAATTGCTGGGTTCAAATTCCAACTCTGGTAAATTACAAGGAGAACTTTAGAGAAAATACTTAATCTCCTTTGGCTCACTTTCCTCATCTATATAATGGGCATAAAATCAACCATTTAGAGTTGTTGTGAAGAGTTAATGCATATATTGTATATAGAATACTATTTAGCACATCCTAAGGGCTCAAAAAATAATTCTTATCATTAGTATTACCTATGATAACTATTAACAACTCTTCACACTAGTAATAACTCTTACCATTAATGATAGATATTTTTAAACTATTATTAGTGGTAACTTATCATTAGCGATAACATGATTAGTCATGTAACTATCATGTAACTATGATAACCACTGATGACGCATAAATTTTACTACTTATTTTTTAAAGTTTCATTACTTCTTAAGCATTATCTCTTCTAATTTTAAAATCTGGAGTGCCCGGGTGGCTCAGTCGATTAAGCATTCAACTCTTGATTTTGGCTCAGGTCATGATCTCAAGGTCATGAGACTGAGCCCCGTGTCAGGCTCCACGCTGAGCATGGAGCCTGCTTAAGATTCCATCTTTCTTTCCCTCTGTCCCTCCCCTGCTATCTCTCTGTCTCTAAAGAAAATGGAATAAAATAAAATATTAAAATTTTTCTTAGCTCTGCTTCCAGTTTCCTCTTATACATCAGCTTAATCATAAGAAGTCCAAGAAGAAAAAAAAAAAAAAACATTGCCAGAGATCATATGACCAATAATTGACATTAAGCCCTGGGCAGAAGTTGTCTGTCCAACTCCAAAGTGTGAGGCATTACATTCTTTTACTTTGGAACATAAGCAAATATTTCAAAACCATTTAACAGGCACTAGCATTTACTGAGGTCTCATATTCTCCTTCCATATTTTTCTTTCAGTAGCAACGTGTGTGTGTGTGTGTGTGTGTGTGTGTGTGTGTGTGTGTGTAGGATGATGGGGTTTCAGAGCGATGGTGGGGTCCAGAGCTGATAGCCAAGAAAGATTTCTTGAGAAGTCTCTGGTGCAAAAGTGATTTTATGAAAGCATGGGAATAGGACCCATGAATACAAAGAGCTGCACTCTGCGCCGAGGTTGTGAAGAGTGACTGGTTATATACTCTGGAGCTAGGGAAGATAAAGTTAAGAAGTTTCTTAAAGGGATTTCCATATGCTAAAGAAGACTCACAGATTACGGGAGCCTAGCTATTGTCAATCCAAGGTTGTTTTTCCCTCTAACAAAGCATTATCATTAAGACAGTAAGAAGTTCATGGAAATTCATGTCTTGCATGACTGTGATGTCTTATCAGTTAGCCATTTGTTTTCCCCTTTCCTTTGTTCTTGGGCAGACAGAAGTGCCTGAGAAGTTATCACACATATCCCAGCGGGTGGGGGGTGGGGTATGCTAGCTTATGCTTTGCTGTCAGTTTGCCGTGTGCCCCATCATCATAGGAAGGCAGTGGGTAGGAAGGGAAGGTTCTTCCAAACCTCTACCGCCCCTCCAGGAACATTCTTTGCAAGTACTTGTGACTACCCCACAGCACTGAAAATGGTAAGCCTGGTAGGATCCAAGCAATGCCCAGAGGCAAAGTGTCCTACATTCATAGGATGAATACATTCATCCAATCATACTTATTCATCCATTTGTTTATTATCAAATTGAATGTCTACCAGACGTTGTTCAAAACTTGAGGGGCCAACATTGAAAACAAAAAACAAAAAAGTTATCTGTTCTCATGAACTTACAATTGGATGGAGACAACAGACAACGATCAAGCAAACATGTAAGCCATAAGCATTAATTAGCGTGAAGAGCTAGTTACACTGGGTGTGATGGAGAATAACTTTAAATCTGAACATTTAGAGTAAGATCTGAGTGACAAAAACAGAAGCAGCTATAAAGATGATGGCAAAGTGCACTTGGGGAAGAAAAAAATGAGAAAATAAGGTCATTTGGGAAGAGTGTGGAAGGTTTGTGGAACTGAGGAAAGGTTACTATGGGATGGGTGTAGTAGATAAGGAGTAGAGAGACGGGAGATAAATTCAGAAAAATAGGTGAGGGCCAAATTAAAGAGAGCTTGATAAGCCAGGGTGAGATATGAGAAGCCACAGAAGAGCAAAATGATCTGATTTACTCTAATCTTTTTCAATAATCCCAGCTGTTATACAAAACAAGGATTTGGTCAGGACAAAAGAAAAAAGAGATCCCTGAGAAATTTGGAGGCTGTTGGAGGATTCCAGGTGAGATATGAGGATGGATTGGACAAAAATGATTGTACTATAAGATGGAGGGAAGTGACATAGCGAGGATGAGCTTGAAAGGTAGAATTGACATTTTTACTTAATGATTGTATGCAGACATTTATTTTTTTATTTTTTTATTTTATTAAAAAAGCAATAAAGTTATCTTTTTTTTTTTTTTACAAATAGTTTATTGTCAAATTAGTTTCTACATAACACTCAGTGCTCATCCCCAAAGTGCCCTCCTCCATGCCCATCCCCCCCTCCCCCCCACATCCATCAGTCCTCAGTTTTTGTCAGCATTCAAGAGTCTCTCATGGTTTGCCTCTCTCCCTTTCCCCCACCATTTCCGCCCTTCTTCTCCCCCTTGTTCCTCCATCAAGTTCCTCCTAATCCTCCTATACGTGCAAACATATGATATTTGTCCTTCTCTGCCTGACTTATTTCGCTCAGCATAACACCCTCAAGGTCCATCCATGTTGCTACACATGGCCAGATTTCATTCTTTCTCATTGCCATGTAGTATTCCATGGTATAGATAAACCACATCTTCTTGATCCATTCATCTGTTGATGGACACTTAGGCTCTTTCCATGTTTTAGCTATTGTGGAGAGTGCTGCTATGAACATTGGGGTACATGTGCTCCTATGCCTCAGCATTTCTGTATCCCTTGGGTAAATTCCTAGCAGTGCTCTTGCTGGGTCATAAGGGAGTTCTATTGTTAGTTTCCTGAGGAACCTCCACACTGTTTTCCAGAGGGGCTGTACCAGTTTACATTCCCACCAACAGTGTAGGAGGGTGCCCGTTTCTCCACATCCTCGCCAGCATCTAGAGTTCTCTGATTTGCTCATTTTAGCCACTCTGACTGGCGTGAGGTGGTATCTCAGTGTGGTTTTGATTTGTATTTCCCTGATGAGGAGGGATGCTGAGCATCGTTTCATGTGTCTGTTGGCCATCTGGATGTCCTCTTTGGAGAAGTGTCTGTTCATGTCTTCTGCCCATTTCTTCACTGGGTTGTTTGTTTTTCGGGCGTGTAGTTTGGTGAGTTCCTTATAGATTCTGGATATTAACCCTTTATCTGATATGTCATTTGCAACTATCTTTTCCCATTCCGTTGGTTGCCTATTAATTTTCTGGGTTGTTTCCTTGGCTGTGCAGAAGCTTTTAATCTTTATGAGGTCCCAACAGTTTATTTTTGCTCTTGATTCCCTTGCTTTTGGGGATGTGTCAAGTAAGAAGTTGCTGCGGTGGAGGTCAAGGAGGTTGTTTCCTGCTTTCTCCTCTAGGGTGTTGATAGTTTCCTGTCTCACGTTCAGGTCCTTTATCCATTTTGAGTTTATTTTTGTGCATGGTGTGAGAAAATGATCTAGTTTCATTCTTCTGTATGCAGACATTTAAGGCAAGAACAGAATCAAGAGTCGTAACTCCTTTTTTTTTTATTAATATATATTTTTAAATTTTTAATGTTTATTTACTTTTTTGAGAGAGGGAGAGAGAGCAGGAAGGGACAAAGAGAGGGAGACACAAAATCTGATGCAGGCTCCAGGCTCTGAGCTGTCAGCACAGAGCCTGAGGTGGGGCTTGAACTCACTGACGGAGAGATCATGACCTGAGCTGAAGTTGGATGCTTAACCGTCTGAGCCGCCCAGACACCCCAAGGGTCCTAATTCCTAATGGTCAATGGTCAAAGTCTACAACTGAATCTAAATGCCAGTGGGAAGGATAGCCAAAGTAGTCCCTGAGCTACTTTGTTACCCCTTGGGAGTGTGAGGGCATTTCCTCCGTGGGCCTGCTGGGGCGTGTGGGGCAGATGGTGTGCTCTCCATCTCTGGGTGCTGAAGCCATTCCTGTTCATGTGGCCCCATAGTTCTTGTTCCCCCAACCTGGGCCCCATCTACTTCTCTATTCTCTTGTTTCTCAATCTTCCTGTGCAGCCAAAGATATCTTTCTAGTTTTAGGAGAGGAGGCTTGTTCTCTTACTCATTACACATTCTCCCAAGTTTCTTGCCTAAGCACCCGAGTTCTCCATTTCCTAGGCCTAATCTTCAGGCATCTAAAACACAAACTTATAAATTTATTTATAAATCTATTCCTTTTTTGAAGGTGTTGAATGTGTTTTCTCTCCTGTGGAATGTATTGCTGACTAAATGGAAGAAAGAATCCAAGGATAGTAGAAAATTCCAAGGAAGTAAACACACACACACACACTGATAGATATTTCAAAATCACTAGCCTTGCATGCTTACTTTGTCTTATTTATTCTCAAATATCATCACTCCCACTACTCACTAACTCACTTGAAGCTTATTGCTTGGCCTCTTTGGGTTTAGTTTCCTCACACATTAAATTAGAATAAATGATCTTCAAATTCCTTCTAGATCCAAACTAACTGTACTTGTATTCTAGATTCTGGACAGAAACTCACATTAATCTGCTTCCTGTTACTTCCCAGGAGCTTTGGGAAAATACAGTGGAAGGTAGTCAGCCTAAACTGTATCTCTCATTTAGAATCAAGGTTTGACAGGATAAATCAAGAAGCCTGCTAGGATCACATTTAAAGTGGTACATTAGATGCTTTCTAGAAAAGACATCATCCTAAGAGCCCAGGCACAAAATCTTAGTTATTCTGAGCTATCTGGAAACTAGCAGGGGCCTGGTGGGAGATAGAAATGTCTTATGGGAGCAGCTCATCTACCAGTACTAAAGACAAAAACCGAGATTAGAGGGAGGGAGGGAGGAAGGGAGGGAGAAAGGGAGGAAGAGAGAGACAGAGGAAAAGAAGAAGAAGGAGGGAGAAAGGAGGAAGAGGAAGAGGAGGAGGAGAAAGGAAGCAAGACAAGTGAAAGAAATAATATAAGATACATGGAATGGACTTATTCATACTACCTGTACGATATATCATGAGAAGCCCACAGTAAGTGTGAAGGGCCAGATGAGAAGATGCTAATGTGATTAGATATCATGCAACAGAAGCTAGGGAACACAATTTATACTTCTAATCTGTTATTCTAAACACTGAAAATTTAAAAGGTGAAATAACTTTGCAATATTTTATATAACTAGAAAAAGTAGAAAAGTTTCATTTATCCACTTAAAAATATTTTTTGAGCACTGATTATGGATTAGGCAGCACTTTGGACACCAAAAGATGACATTGCTGATCTCAAAGAACATAAATGGAATAGCAATTAACAAATAAACGAATAAATATATGGTATATTAGATAATGAAGAGAAAAATGGAACAGGCTTTGAAGAACAGAGAATGGAAGAGGGCAAAATGGGACAAACCATATTATTTTGTATTAAGAAAGTTGTCAGTGTTAAAGGGAAAATAAAGTTATTGAACCAAAGTCTGAATAAATGTGATTGGTGGACCCCTGATCCTCAATGCCTGAACGTAACATGTGTTTACTACATATTTAGGGTTCCTGCAGCAATGTAACCTTTTGATTACATTACCTTAGTCATGATATAATGGACATAGCATGTAAAATAATTCAAGTTGTGGATAAGATCAGGAAAAAATTATCTTCTAAATATTAAAACTTTAAATCATGCAATTCTTCTACCTACTTGAATTGGATTATAATACCAAACATAATATTGCAAATAGGGACCATGTAATGAAAAAAATTAAGGACATGTAATATCAGAGGTAATCTAGAAATCTGGAATATGTGATTGAACATCAGATAAGAAACAGCTTCCATTTGCTATTTACTTAGAGATTCTGGGGCCGAAGCACTGTTACAGATTTTCATTTTCCTTAGCACTAAAGGAAACTTTTCAACTCTTTTCTTTAAATTAGTTAATTCTGGCCCTGGTTCTTTTTGAATTGATAAAAGAGAATCTTGCTTGAAGTTGTTTTAAGCTTGCAAGTCAAAATACCAATTGTGTTTACATCCCCTTCCTCCCCACCTACTACTCCCACCCTGACTCCCCAAAAAAGAGAGAAAAACTAAACTGCTCGATTTAGGGAACTGCTAATATAAATGGTCTCTGAAAATTCCTTAAGTTAGAGATGCACGAAATTTGAGATCCCCACATGTAAACAATTAACTGCTCTAGAAAAGTAGCAGGGAAACTGGCAGCTGGCAACCTCAAATGCTTTGATGAGATATTTTCTGTATCACTGCTGCCCCACATGGGAACCACCCACTATCACCTTCCATCCTGGTTACACAACACTTGAGATCCACAGTATAAAGTACATAGGAATCCTAGTGAACCTTGTTACGCTTGAGACACTCATTTCCTGTAATGAATCTTCTGGTTCCCCTTGTGCCACTCTCTAGCTGCAAAATCCTGAATTTATCTTCTGCAGATCATTGTTTCTTCAGCTTTAAAAAATGCTGTTAGTTCCGTATTTTAAAAATCTCTTTATGCTTTAGTAGTCTTAAGTGTTTATACAGACTATAAGATGTTTTGTGGGTTGGGAGATATTTGAATATTTTGAGTCAGAAAGACATGTATTTGGATCTTGATTCATCAACTTACTAATTGAGTTATTTTTGTCTCATTTTTTTTCCTTTTTAAAATAATTTTTTAGGGGATCCTGGGTGCCTCATATGGTTAAGCATCTGACTCTTGGTTTTGGGTCAGATCATGATCTCACAGTTTGTGGGATTGAGCTGTGCATCGGGATCTGCACTGAGCATGGAGCCTACTTAGGATTCTCTCTCTCCCTCTCTTTCTCCCTCTCTTCCCCCCTCTCTCTCTCAAAATAAATAAATAAACTTAAAAATTTTTTAAATTTATTTTAGTGAGAAAGAGGGAGAGGAAGAGGGACAGAGAGGGAGAGAGGCGGGGGGGGAGAGAGAGAGAGAGAGAGAGAGAGAGAGAGAGAGAGAGAGAACCTCAATCAGGCTTCACACTGAGCATGAAGGCCTATGCAGGTCTCTATCCCACAACCCTAGGATCATGGCCTGAGCTGAAGTCAAGAGTCAGACACTCAACCGACTGAGCCACCCAGGCACCCCACATTTTTTTCCTTTAAAATGGAGATTAAAAACACAGAATTCCTTGAAGGATAAATTGGGTGACACATGGGAAATAATTCACTCAATGCCCAGCACTAAACAAAAATTCAGTGTTCCCTACTCTGTCCATGTGTCATAGTTCCTATTTTTCCAAAGATTTCTGACAGAACTTGACCATTATTGCAACTCATCACATTGCAAACAGGAGATGTGTGTCTGCAGTTTTATTAGGGAAAAAAAAATCATTAGGAATGGTGTTGGAAGGAAAACCTGTACCTATATGACATTATTTTTACATTTGAAAGCAACTTCTTTGAGTGGAATTACTAGCTTTACCAGTGTTGTCTATATCCATAAATTTTCTGAAAATATTGTATTTGCTAGCTTTTATTGCATAACGAACTACTTCTAAAACTTGGTGGCCTAACACAACAATCACTTTATTGAGCCAGCTGCTTGGGGTTGGTGGGGCAGGTTTTCTGGTCTGAGCAGGCTGGACTGATCTCTATTAGGCCCTCTGATATGTTTGTGTCTAGCGGGAACATCAGATGATGGCTGGTACATTTGGCAGTTGGCAGGCTGTTGTTGATCAGGGCAGCCAAAGAATTCAGGGTGATGGGGTCTTGCTCTCTCATAACCCAACAGGCTTGCCTGGCCTTCCTGACATAGTGGTGTTAGCATTCTCGCCAAAGCAGGAAGAAAAGCCAATCCCTAATGCACATACAGAACATTTAATTCTTATGTCACATTTGTGATGATTCCATTAGCCAAAGCGAGTTAGATGGTCAAGACTAGAGTCAATGTGGGAAGGTGCTGCCTATCTTGAGCCATGATGGAAGGAAAGGGAATGATTGCATTGGTTTGGCAAAAAGGAACCACAGATGTACATGCTGTGCTTATTGGAATTAGTCAATATCTTAACATTTCTTTGCAAAATCAAATAAGATAATATGCTTCAAAGAATGAATAATTATGGCCATCTTAATATGTATTTAACAAAATTCTACAGCACCAACTTTCCACCAGTAACCCTGCCTTTTTTCCTCTCTTCGTTCTTTTCTTTTCACAGTTCGTAATACACAAATTGAATTAAAGTAGGCTGTTCGGAGTGAGAAGAAAAAGAATAGCATCCAAACATACTTTTCAATATTTTCTTGGCAAATCTCAAAGAATTTTGTTGTGCACTTCTTTTTCTTGGTTTATGCCTTAAAAATATGAGAAATGCAAAATTTTCAAACTGCTCAAAATAACAGTTTTACTTTTGTCTTGTAAAAGAGCTACCCAGTGAAAGCAACTGCATTACCGATTTGACAGTATTTATGTTTTTCTAATTTATTGTCCACAGTTAAAATGAGAATGCAGATAACAAATAAATGTGTGTGTCTCCACTATTCCAATGTTAGTAAAGATAATTTTAAAAATAGACTATAAGTCTGGCAATAATCATTTGGTGGTGATTTTTCACCTCCGTTATATGCTCTCTTTCTCTCCCTATCTTCCAAATCCCTCTTTCCCTCCCCATCTTCCAGCATCATAAATCAAGCGGGAACACAATGACAGAAGGGATTTATATGCATTCAATGTGCACCAATTTTCAGACATTCTGCTAATTGCTTAAAAATATTATCCTGAATCTTTTTATTTTGACACATATTATCTGGGATGCCAAAAACTTCTGTGCAAACTACAAGGTAAGAAGTGGCTCTTACTTGATGTCATAGGTCCATCATATGCTCGAATGATTAGAATGAAAATGTGTGGTTCAGTGGCTTTTAGTGGTAGTAGAGAACAATTACACAAAGAACCAGAATCAGATTATTATGCCTGAGGGTATTTCTCAAAAGTTTACAAAAACACAAAATAAAGGTAGATTTACAGATGCTTCTTAATAACCTAATACTTTCTCAGTAGGGATTGTCTAGACACAGGGACTAAGAGCAGGTAATGGAGCACAGAGGGCACAGAGCTGGGTGGGACTTGTCTGTCTCCGGAGCACGCAATTAGGGAGTGCGTTGTCCAGAGAGAATTTGAAAACAGTTATAAAGGCAACTAAAGCTGGTTCTTATTTTTGTTATTATCATATTTTGGCAATTGCTAACAAAGTCATTAATGAAGTAGTCTACCTTCCAAAATTATTTTGTTAGTAGAAATATTTTAAACAATTGCTGTAACTATGTTTATATAATAAAATTGTAAGACGATGGTAACTCAAGTTGTTTCTTCATCAACAATGAAGTTATTTAAAACAACCTTTGGTTATTTAAAAACACCTGCCTCAATGAAGGAATACATACTAACACAAGGGTTGGGGACAGAAATGGGTAGCTAACTGTCCAACTAGTTTGGGGTTTCAAAATTAACTTTTATGTAGATTAGAGTGGCAAAGAATGAGCAATAAAAATGTGCTGATTTGAAGCATATAGTGTTTGTGTTTGTGTGTGTGTATATAATTTTAATGTATAATAATATACAATATATAATTTTATTAATTTTAATTTAAATATATAATATATAAAATTTTATATGTATGTTAATTCATATGTTAAGAAATATAGCATAACTTACAGGTTATATATGTGCTAGTTTTAAGCATATGTATATTTCACAGTTTCATATACATATATATGCTTCAAACTGGAATCTAAAGTAGAAGTAGTTGGCAGTCTTGCAAGATTAAGCCCTTAACGTATGGAATCTGATGCTGTCTCTAAGTAGACACTGTCAGGATTTACTTAAATTCTAGGACACTGATGTTGCAAGGAATTGCTTGGTACAGGGATGAAACCCGCGTGTGGTGTGAGAAGTGTTAGGAGTGTGGTAGTGGTGTGAAAATAAGAAGGAGACACAGGAGGAGTACTTCTTCCCGTATAGAGGCCATCTTGAAAATCGTTTCACTCTTCTTGCTATTATTTTCCAGTATACTGGAAAGGCAAAGAGGCAAGTTTTTCAGACTAGAATTAGTGAACTGTATGTGATTGCATTTCTAATTCTGTGTTATTTTTAATACTCTATTTCTATATAATAAAATACACGGATGCAGATTAAAAAATACTGGGAATGTTAATTTAGAAATACCTACTTCAGAGAATTCTGTATATGTGTATATATGTGTTCTCTTTCAAATAAAGTTTTAATGCTGCATATTGGTCATTAACATGACCACAGTGCCAAAAAACATACTCTAATAGGGAAAATATAAACACTTTCATTTAAATAAATGCTTAACTATAATCTGCAAAGTCTAAAGTTTGCAAGTTTTAATTATATTCCTAACCTCTTATGGAATATGTATCAAACAAATGGTAGACTTTTATGCTTTGTTATAAGTGGCATTTTTACCAATATTACGGGTTTTTGAAAGAAAATACTCTGTTATACATATTACATAGAAAGGGGAAGCAGTCTTTGTGATATTGTAAACATAACTGAATTAGATCCTTAAGTATGAGGCACTCTCAAAGATTAGAATGTAATGGGATGAAAAAAAAAAAAAGAATGTAATGGGATGCAGAAATAAGTAATATCTGGGACTGTTTTCTTAATTTTCTTTAAGTTTATTTTTTTATTTTGAGAGAGAGAGCAAGTGTGATTGGGGGAGGGGAAGAGAGAGAGGGATAGAGAGAATCCCAAACAGGCTCCATGCAGAGGCCAACTCGGAGCTGTCTCATGAACTATGAGATCCTGACCTGAACTGAAACCAAGAGTCGGTCATTTAACCAACTGAGCCACCTATGCAACCCTATTTTCTTGATTTTTCTTCTACCTCTTAAAAATATCTCAATAGAATAACCAGATCCAAATGATAGATGTAAAATCAGAGATGTAGAATCACTATATATATATATATATATATATATAGTGTGTGTGTGTGTGTGTGTGTGTGTGTGTGTATAGTTGATCAATTTAAGAATCAAATCCCATAGGATAGAATCTACTCTATCTATAGCTTATAGCATAAAGGAGACTAAAGCAATGATAAATAGGCAGTATCATAATATTTTAATATATCCGCTCTTTAGATAAGTTGTATTATTTGGGAACTCAAAAATTTCAAGGAGCAAAGCTTAGAAATTACAGGACATAGGGGCGCCTGGGTGGCTTAGTCGGTTAAGCGTCCAACTTTCGCTTAGGTCATGATCTCACGGTTCGTGGGTTCGAGCCCCGCGTCGGGCCCTGTGCTGACTGCCAGCTCGGAGCCTGGAGCCTGTTTCAGTCTGTGACTCCCTCTCTCTCTGACCCTCCCCTACTCACGCTGTCTCTCTCTCTCTCCTAGAAATAAATAAAACATTAAAAAAAAAAAAAGAAATTACAGGACATAAACAAAATATTGGAGTATTCAAGTTTCTAGATAGTAGGAACGGATCTGTGCTTTTTAATATACTAATAAAAATCTAAATATGCTACTCATAAATCTATTTTCTGAAATAAATAAGAACTAGACTTATAATAATATTAGAATTATATATACAAATT
Source organism: Hyaena hyaena (assembly GCF_003009895.1). Taxonomy (NCBI): domain Eukaryota; kingdom Metazoa; phylum Chordata; class Mammalia; order Carnivora; family Hyaenidae; genus Hyaena; species Hyaena hyaena. The sequence goes on from NW_024080802.1 coordinate 17,712, forward strand.
CAATTTAACTTCAGTGTGAAAAGAGAGATCAAGTAATTTGTGTCATTTTGCACAATAATTTTAATGTCTAAGTTTTATATTTATTCATTTTGCCAATAATGTTCTTTCTTTGTATTTAACCATTTTTAAGACACTAGAAATATCTGGGTTCTGCTTTATAAATACACCAAATAAGGACATGATCTCTTTAAATTTCTAGTAGCAAAGTTGTATTTTATGGGGGCACAAGCTACTGAGCTTAATGTAGCAGTTATAATGGATTCCGTGAGAAGTAAAAACACATTCTTTTTTTAGTAGATGTGAATGTATCAATATTGATCTCTTCCTTCTCTTCTTGAATATTGAGGGATCTATCTAAATACTTATACGGCAAAATCTGTCACAAAAAAAGCATGAGATGTAAATGTTCTCTTCATTAATTTTCAGTGAGAAATGAGCACTTGAGATAAACCATTTTTCCTGAGGAAAGACGCTAATACAAAATCTTGGTAAAAGCAGAATTTGCCAGCCATACTTTGTTTCTTACCATGTACCCTTTAAAGACGTCTTTATTGGATTATTCAGAGTTCATGTTAAAACCTGATACTTTTGTAAGAGTGTATTCTAATATTATGGTATTAATTTTATCTAATTAACATAGGTTCTTATCTATTTGGTGCTGCTTATTGTTTTTATATACAATATTTATCCTTCCTCAGGCTTCCTGATTCTTTGACTTGGCAAAGAGTGTTCTGTTTGTTTATTTTTAGTTGTAAGGAATAATGAAGTCAACACATTCCAAGAATTTAGTATTGTTCAGACTTAACTTAATCTCTTCTTATAATACCCACACATGATGGGAGAGTTCAATCAAAGATGATAGATCATTCTTCAATATCAGCTCTTTCCTGATGGTCAAAACTATCTGTGGCCATCCTGGTGAAGCTCAATGGACTGGAAATGTTTTTCACAATGTTTCACTGAGGTCTTAGGTGTGCCATTCTCTCAGGCAGGATATTGAGACCCTCTCTCTTGGTTAATGAGATTAAAGCATTAAATGAAAACATCCCATAATGTGAGTATTTAACAAAGAGAAATTGGGAGTTCTGGTTTACTGGCTTTTGACTTTGACGAATGAACTTTGATTACTTTGTGAATGTGCATTATGTGAAAAGTTGCAGTTGTTTTATCTTAAATAATGGATGGGGTGGGGAGCAAGCCCCTCCTCCTGCCACTTCTGCCCCAAATCCAAAAGTAGCTAAAAAATAAAGACAAGTGAATCTTTGTCTGACAGTAGAAATTAGATTACCTCTCAGGGCAACTCTCCCTCCAACTTGTTGCTTTATCATGTTGCTGAGATGGGCATCCCATAAACAATAAAAGCTACTGTGGTTTGAATTCTTATTGTGTGGCTCTATGCTAAGCACCTTACTTTTATAGCTTCATTGAATTCTCACAGCAAATTATTCACTTTTTTTTTCAGAAAAGGAGATTTAAGTATCTAACAGTTAAAAGATGGTGTTTAAAAATGGATGTGTCTAATACCAAAGGTCATGACAACTGAATTAAAATGCTTTTGTGCCTTTTCTGTTCCAGTATAATCTGTTGGGATGGTTACAATTCATTTTCACCACAATTGTTAGGTTTTTTGTTTTTTGTTTTCTTTTTTAAGATTCAGTCTCTGTATCTAGAGTATATGCTGATTATTAATTGTATTAGTTAGAATGGGCTATATTATGTTCCAGTAACAAGCAACCCACAATCTCAATGACTTAAAGCAACAGAGATTCATTTCTTGTTTGTGCTGCATGTCCTTCACTGGTCAGCTGAGGATTCTGCTCACAGCATCCATACCCCATGACCAAGATTACTTTTCTGGTTAATCAGTATAACTTGATTGTTTTTCATATGACAAAATAACGTTTTATGTCCTCTGTTATGTAGACATACCCTAACTTTCTTAACAAATCCCCAATTATTGCATCTAGGATGGTTTTGCCACTTTAGTTAGCTGGTACTTCTATCCTCACAATAAGCAATATGCTCTAACGGCTAAGACCATAGTACTCGGGGACCAGACCATATGGGTTCACGTCCTTGTGAGCCAATAGCTATGTGAGTCACTTAGGTAAGTTGCTTGAACTTCCTGTGCCTCACTTTATCTATGAAATTGTACCTATCTCATAGGATTGCTGTGTGAATTTATTGAGGTTTTAGGTGTACATAAAATATGTCGATCATGGTTGACCCATGGTAGTTTCCATATATGTATTAGCTAATAATTTATATTTTAAAAAATACTTCTTAGAATTTTTGAGTGAAAGATCATAATGCTTTAAATATACAAAGCAAAATTGGAATGAATTTTTAAAATTTAAGACCTTAACATATAATAAAGAATTCCCTGAGAACACCTAAAGCTACTCTGTGGGGCAGATTATGCACAGTTTACTAAGAAAACAAAGGAAAATGATGGAACCTGAAGCTGCATGTGGATAGGTCAGACTCTTTGCAATACTACTTCTTCCTACACAGCCCTGAATCTGCAATCTCTTTTTATCAACTTCTCCTTACACTCTGGCCTGTGCCCCAAACTGAACTACAGGAATATCTGTTCATTGTTAAGAAGCTTATGTCTGGATCTCAGGCTTATCTTGATTGTTCAGGTCCACTCATCAGTCCCACCTTCAGACCTTCCATAATTTCACTGTATAAAGCTGAGCAAGATACAAATCAATTGAATAATCATCCTTGATACATGCAGGAATCAGTTCCCTGCTCCTGTGTCATATTGTCTCAGACTCCTGTTCTTTTGCTCCAGGGTTTTCGTTTTTTTTTTTTTATTCATTTTTTTAAGTAAGCTCAGCCCCCAACATGAGGCTTGAACTCATGACCCTGAGATCAAGTCACACACTCTACCCACAGAGGCAGCCACGTGCCCCAACTGTTCCAAGGCTTTCAGAGGTATATTCTTCCCAGACTTTTGATATCTTGCATTAACATTCATATTTTCATATCATAAAGCTATACCATTTATCGTTTTTTTTTTTAACAGGAGATAATGTAGCTCCCAAAATGAAATGTATCATTATCGTGCATTATGTATGTTGCTAAGATGATCACTGTACTTACTATTTGACTTGTTTTGTTTTTCTTAAAGAGTTTAAAAGCCTTGTGTTATTTCCTGTAACTCCATGTACTTAACGCATTTTGTTTTTCATTAAAAGAATATGCACATTGCAGAGACATAAATAGTAAAATTTGCATCTAAATTTCCTAAACAGGGGGATAAGTTGACTACTTATAGTCTTTAAAAATGTGGGGCCACACATCAGTGTAACTCAAGAAACCAGTAATCCTCATACTGATGGATGGAAAGACTCAGATATCATTGACTTAAAAGCTCAAAGTCCATTGAAAAGACAGAGCCTAGATTTAGCTCTTTGTTCCCTGACACATCTGACTAGCATTTGGTTAATGTCAGTGTCTTGCTAATACATTTAGTACAATCTCTTCCTCAGCATGATTAACTGTAATAGGGCTGCTGCTGAAAAGGTGTGCTTAATGTATTGTAAAGGGTCACAGATAGGGAGCATTAAGTCCAAGATGCCCAGCTAGCCAGGCTATGAAAGATATAATCCATATTTAATATCCTTTCTCATTAACAGTAGCAGTCATATATAAGCAATTTCAGTTAAGTACTAATCTAGAGCAGTAACAAAGTTAGATGGCATCCCTAATGACAAAAGGTAGGGCTCCATTAGTCCCGCCCACTACTGGCTGTTCACCAATGTTGGTAGACATTAATGAGTCTTAATGACAACAGGCTAACTAATGTCGATGTTTGAAATAAGGTTACCCCCCCAAAAATAATAATAATAAGATGGCTAAGTTTATTCCACACCTTTAACCCATTTCTTTTGAAAAACATGATTAAGAAATCATCTAACTTAATAAGCACTCATGTGGCCTTTTCTTTTTCTTCTATTTCCAACATTAATGTACTTTTATAGGGCAATTTATTTCTTCAGTATAAATTCACCCTCTTTCAAAATACAGCTTTTTCTGGATCATCTGATTTTGTTTAGTGGGACTAATTACATTTACTTTATTTCCACCCGACAGACTCTGTTCTTTTAGAGTCCACTGTAAAAATGACATGATGCATTTACTAATTTGCAGCCAGGACAATTAACATGAACCCACAGTCTGCAGCCCTAAAAGATATGATTACATCTTAAAGAAAACATAACACAGGTAAGTTACATTGAAACCGTCAAGGTGCCCACAACGGTAAGGTACCCATGCTTGACTGTAAATCCTATCACTTCAGATTGAGCAAGAATTTTCCATATGTTTTGGAGACTTTGTGCTCACAGCCTCTGACAATTCTGTGTCTCTCCTCCATGTGGGATTATTAGCCTAGTCTACCTTCATAACTGGCATTTATTCATTCAGTGAGTATTTATTAATCAATGTACCGGTCAATGTGCTAAGAGTTAGAGACAATTGTAAACAAAATGAGACATCAACTCTAATCTTGAAACTCGACCTTAGTAGGCTGGTTAGGGAGACAAGTTATTCAACAAACACAAATACAAAAAAAGGCACATAAAGTATTATGAGTTTTATAACAGGAATTCATATAAATTAGGACCTTATGTTATAAAGTCCACAATTCATTGGTTTAAATTGGGTGGAATGGAGAAAGTTTAGAAGGAATACATTGAATGTGGGGCACTAAGGGTAAATAAGTGTTAACCAGACAGTCGGGGAAATGTTCCAGACACAGGAAAGAGCTCATGAAAGTATTTGGGTGGTAACAATCTTGGTTACATCAAGAAACTGAAAGATGGTCTGAGTGAGTTAAAAAAACAAAATGTCTTTTTCACAATTAATCCTGGGGACACAAATTATAAACAGGTGGTAAAGAATAAGGGCACACATTCTGTCACAGAATTTAGCTTGTTCTGGCTTAACATAGACATTTTATTTCAGAGTTCTAGCTAAATTTGTATCCAAGACAAGCTCTTCTTAGACTTGGTCTTGAAAAGAACAGTGTCCAATCTACCTCTCACAGTCTGGCTCCAAATGGACTGATTCTACCAGCATATGTTTCCCATTGAGCTGTTTGCTGCTTTATCATGAGTCTCTTACCCAGAACCTCTTTAGATACTCTCCTTGTCTCAGTCACATTTGAGTTACTTCTGAATTTCTAAAATTTTCTTACCCTAAAAGAAAGTAAAAGATTCTTACATCCTTTTCTTCAACATCTTACACAGACATTTTTGCATTTTTCACTTCTCTTTCATCTCTGGAGATAAAAATTTCTAAACTTCTTTTTTTAATGTTTATTTATCTGTTTTTGAGAGAGAGAAAGAAAGAGAGAGAATCTCAAGGAGATTCTTTGCTGTCAGTGCAGAGCCCAATACAGTGCTCGAGCCCACAAACTGTGAGATGGTGACCTGAGCTGAAATCAAGAGTTGGACACTCAACTGACTGAGACACCCAGTTGCCCCAACAATGATTAAATTCCTTGACTTGTTAGTCCTTATCTCTTGTCAGTCAAATATCTTATATCCCTACACTCAATTTGTAAAAATTAGTTAAGACAGGTAAGATCTTTTTAAAAATAACATCTCTTATAGTCTATGTATCATATAAAACACACATAAAACATTTAAAAGATATAATGGAAAATAAGACAGATTATAGCTTACATTCAAGTAGTCATATAAATACACAAATTATAATCAACAGTTATGATAAATATATATAATAATTTAAATTTAACTTAAACCTGAAGATGAATAGCTGTTAGTCTTATAAAGAATGGAGAATACAATCATTCCAGAAAGAATAAAAAATGTGTCAAGTCCTAAAACAAAAAAGTACTCTCTAGCCAGTTAAGGGCAGGAATACACAATGTTGAGAAATAGACAATGGTGATGAATATAGCAAAGACACTGAGGTAAAGATGTTAATGGTAAAGAAGTTTTCTCAAGCTTTCAGACAATAAATCTTTGTTTCTCTAATCACCTGTTAATGTTTATGAAATTATGTTTAAGAAATACTGTTAGACAAATAGAAGAAAGCTAAAGAAAATTTAAGGTATACATCAGAAAAGGCTACATGGCATGGATTTCTTTATGGGCCATCCTGTGGCTATTATACTTACTAACTTGTCATATCAAGATATTTTTTTCATTCTTTGATGTGTGATTCCTAATGCATATTTTGCCATGTTTATTATCTGTGTAGGTTGGTGGATTTCTGTTTTGTTTTGCTTTTAGATAATATCTGACATGAGGCAAACTGCAAAGTCAGAATTCACAGTCCCCAAGACTTCCCTCATTTCTGACAGCTGCTGCAGGTTTGGTGGCATTCCTAAAGCTCACCTCATTGTATTTTTCAACTCTAGGATTTTTGTTTGGTTTGATGGTTGCTATTTCCTTGTCCAACTTCTCTTTTTTTCATTCATGGTTTTCCTAACTTTGTTTAGTTGTCTGTCTGTGTTTTCTTGTAGCTCAATAAACTTCTGAATTAGGAGGATTACTCTGAATTATTTGTCTGACAGCTCATAGATCTCCATTTTTTTTTTTTTAGTGTCAGTTATTGGAGCTTTATTATTTTTGGTGGTGCCATATTTACCTGATTTTTTAAAAATTCTTGATTCCTTATACTAATGTCTACACACTTGGCCAGCCAGGCTCCTCGTCTAGTGTTTACTGGTTTGTTTGGCAGAGATAATCCTTCATCAGTCAACTCAGCTTGCGTTTCTGGGTGTGTTTAATGGTAATGTCCTTGGACAGGTGGGGCCTGCTATTACAGTTTATTCTGGGGGCAAGGCAACTGCTTAAGCTCAGAGGATGGGGATGAGGGTGTGTGTCACTGGTTGAGAACAGTTAACGTGGACTGCCAGCTTGATTCCCTCTCCACGTAAGACTAGGATGGCTTCCACAGTTGCCTGGATTCTCTGGTCAGGCTTACTAGATGGTCATGACCGGGTACTATCTTCGGTAGTGAGCGTGGCTATGAATTAGCTTTTCTTCCCTGGCAGGGCAGCACCACAGGACCGGGGCCTGTACAGCTTGTTTGGGGACTCAAGTCAGGCCAGGGTGTGCACTGAATCCCCTGTCAAGTGAGGCCATTGATTTTGCTCTGCAGAGAGGGAAAGAAAGCCATGGGCTAGGCTTTACGTTCAAGTGCCTTTGTATACAGGGCTGTCCAACGGGGTATAGAGCTTCCTATGCGCTCTGATTAGGTTTGTTGGTTGGACAGGCTGAAGGATATGTTCAGCAATGTGCAGGGCTACAAAAATTCCCTGCCTGGGGCCCAGCAGAAGTAGCTCTAACCCTGATAGAGCTCTTCATTTGTTGTCTTAGCTAATCTGTACCCCATGTTTTCTGACCAAACAGGTTGTTGACTGTGCTTTCTAAATTACCAGCTTGAGCACCCCTGGGCCACACAGCTTCCAGGGGTTGTCACAACTCTTCTGGACAGATGGAGCCAAAGACACTCTCCATAGGTGGTGAGGCTGTTATTCAGCTCCTTGCCTGGCTGTGGGCAAACTAGAGTCAGCGAACCTCCTCATTCAAGGATCTGAATCAGGCAGATCTGCATGTCACTGAGTTCTCTGGTCAGAGTGCTTCCCAACTTGGGTGGGCAGATGAGCGAAACCACCGGCTGGGCTTACTCCTCAGCCCTGCAGGTGTAAACTCAGTCTGCCAACAACCACGTGTTAGTTGTTGCAAGCTCCTCCGTGCTGCTCATCACAGTCAGATTCCCAGTGGTTGGGCCCTGTGGGTTCCCCTGCCATCCCGATGGTAGGAGATCAGAGTAGCAGCTACAACAGAATCACTCCCAGTTCTGGAAGGGGGCTGGTTACCTTTTGGGCTTCTCTTTTCCCACTGCAGGAACCAAAGGCTAGAGAACACCTCACTCGGGATGGTACTGCACTGGCTTGAGGGAGGGGCAATGCAGTCAACGTGCAGTCCTTCCCTTCCCCTTCAATGCAGTCTCTCTTGGTCTCTGAGGTGCAGGGAGGTGCTTCGGCCTCCACCCGGTGTTCTAGGATTCTCTCAGCGATGTCTCATTCTTGAATAGTTGTTTGCTTTTCTCCTTGTGAGAGGAGTGAAGTCAGAAATAACTTATGTGGTCCTCTTGGCGATGTCACCCCCAAACTGGTTTTTAATCCAGCTCTATTCAGTTCTATAAGGAGAGATTCTGAATATGTTGGTCTTAAGAATGAGTAAGCAGGAAGATGATACAGACAGGAAAACAAAGACAATATTCATACTTTAACATCTATTAGTAAGTCCTAAATGAAATGAGACTGTGAATGATAATCAAAGGCAAGAATTATGTCTTCGATGTTCTTTTAAATTGGAACTGAGAAGGAAGGACCCACAGGTGCATACTAGATGTATGATTCAGGTGGCAGAAAGGGCTCATTTAAGGAAGAGAGATAAAACTCATCCAAACATCTGGTAGTAAATGTGGGAAACGCATATTTTAGACTTTGCATATAACAGGACTTAGGTGACAAAAATGGTCCTTTCTCTCCCTCTCTTTTTTTCTCTTTTCTATTTCTAATTCTATTACCTCTTTCAGGTCATAGTGGGAACTCTTTCTTTATAAATACTAAGACATAAAACCAACATGATAACAAAAACAAGTAGAAAATACTGCATTTTGAATAAATAATTTTGAAATCTAACAAGATTGCACCAATGTACATAGCAATCAATCTACTTATGTATTTATTAGGTCTGTTTTGGTCATGCTCAGTGCCATGTTAAGGACTATGAAGCAGAGGAATTAGATATAGAATTATTCATTTACTCAATCTGTATTTATTTAGCATTGAGTATGTGCAAGGCACTGTGAAAGATACTGCAAATAGAGCAGGAGGTGATAGTCAAGACTACGAATGAGCATAACTTAACTAAGAAAGAGAGCAGCTGGTGAGCAGACCCTAAGATTGTATAAGGTCTCTGTGCATGGAACTCAGGAAGCAAAGGCCATCAAGGCATTAAGTGGGGCTACAGAGTTCGGCATGGAATAAATAATGCAGAGATGGATAATGATTTGGGTGTTTTTCTGTCATCAATCTATGGAAAAATGTTGTCAGGTAAGTTGGGATGATTAATGTTTTTGAAAGATCACCGTGCCTATAAGATAGATTACTGAAAGGCATGATCAAAATGGAGTCCAGGAGGATCAGTTAGGAGTCTGTATTGCTATATCATAAAGCAATATTGGTAACTTGGATGGGAGAAACAGAGTGAATATGGAGAGAGGTAGACAGAGTTGGAAAATATTCTAGGAACTAACATTGGCACAGTTTAATAATTGACAATATAAATGGTGAGAAGGGGGAGTGTCAAAAATGATTTCTCTATTTCTCCCATTTTGGAATTTACAGTTGTAAAGAAAAACAAGCATTGACTGAAATTTCTTCAAGATTCCTGAATCTCTGACATAGAAATTTGTGTCTCTTCATTTTGATATTTGTGAAGATGCTCTCTAGATAGACATACTTCTGGTAGATGGAGTTCTCATCTTTATAAGTGTTACATCAGATCCTTTTCTTTAAAATGGACTGGAATGTGTTTGCAGGTTTCTTAGAGGGAAAAAAATGGAGAAGCAGTGGTTAGGTGGCAATGATAAAATGAGTTAAGAGCCTATATACTTGTCAGTTGGCAGTGACCTATATTGTGGAAGGGTGCTACCATTTCTGACAGTTTCATTAGGCAAGTCAAGTTCAGGGTTGTCAAGAAAGCTAAGCTCCTTTCTTCTTGGGTTTAAAAACTGGTCTGAAAGTCTGCCTTTCTCCATGTGCAGAAAAGAGCCTGGTCTGCTTAGAAAGGTCCGCTTACAAGTTGTCCCTTAGCTCATGTCAGGAGCTTAACTGGCAAATAGTTCCCTACACCAATGTAAAACTTTTCCTAGATGGTGGGAGGGGCTCATGGTGCCTAAACTGTTCATAAACAATATAGTTTATGCTGAACCCAGCTTTCCTTTTGGGATTCTGAACTTTGGGTACATGGTTTGCAGAGGGTGCCCATGTGGCCAGCCCCTAATAAAATCCCAAGCACTGAGTCTCTCATAAGCTTCCCTGGTATATAACACTTAACACATGTTGTTACAACTCATAGTTTGAGGGAATTAAGCACTTTCTGTCTGACTCCACTGACAGACAATTCTTAGTAGCTTGTGTCTGGTTTCCTCTGAACTTTGTCCCATGTGCCTTTTCCCTTTGCTGATTTTGCTTTGTGTCTTTTCACTGTAATAAATCTTGGCCGTGAACATGACTATAGGCTGGGTTTTGAGTCCTTGTATGGAATTATCAAACCTGTGGCAGGCTTAGGGACCTCTGACACAGAAAATCACTGGAGTATGTTATCTTGCTATTACCTAAGTTACTTTCATGAAGATATGTTGGGCATGGATTATCAATATTAGATTCATGAGAATACTGATCTTGTCATGTAATTTTGGTGGAGATTATTTAGGACAATTTCAAATATAAAGGAATCTCCTTAATATATCTCAATTTGTCCAGATTCATCTGAAGAAGACAGAAGTATGATTAGATATCATCATTTTGCATGTGGACATCTTCAGTAGAGTGAAAATAAAGGTATCTCTAACTTAGGTCCTTTGGACCTTATTTTCATTAAGGTTTCTTTGCTGCTCACGTTCATGTGTTGATGTTATATTCAGACCATAAAGCTTTTCCATGAGCAAGCTCTAATATTGAAAATGTTTTCCGTACAAGAGTAGAATGTCTCCTTGAAATAATGGGGAAATGAACAAGGTACAGGAAAGTGCTGTAAGCGGCTCTGTGCTAAAAGCCTCTTCTGCTACAGAAGATGGAATGGCATCTGTAGCATTATCAACCGTAAGTGACCCCTGAATTTGAATTGTGATTATGGAAATGACAATGTTCTTTCATTTAAGTAATTACTAAACCTCTTAGAGCACCTTATGTGTGCAGGGTCCATGATTCTTATTACCTTCCGAAGCCTTTATTACCTTACACGGATTTAGCACTCACTCTTGAATGCCCTGCTTTATCAAATTCTCATAAAATATCAATAACAGGCCCTGAAGAATTTCCTATTTTTTTTTCCTTTTTCTTCTGGAACTATTCCAGACTTCTTTAATTTCTGGTCATTATTTTTAGGTTGAAACGTGATAGTCTATCTGTTAAGTGTTCCCTTACCCCTCCCTGTGATTCTGTGATTGGATTGACTCTGTGTGTGTGTGTGTGTGTGTGTGTGTGTGTGTGTGTGTGTTTCTGCTAAGATGTCCTTATGTAAAGATAAAGACTAATAGTGAATTACTCCAAACTTTCCTCATATAATTTTTTTAACTCCTTCTTAATCTCACTTAAGATTTGAAAATAAAAACTAAATATTGACCAAGGGCTTATTACTTGCCTGGTATCATTCTAAATGCATTGAACATATCAACTCATTTAACCTCACAGTAGCTTATGAGATAGGTGCTATTATTATCTTCATCATATTGATGACAAGACACAGAGGTGTTAAAACCACTTGCTCAAGGTTATGTAGCTATTCAGGGGCAGAGTTGGGGAGGCAGGATGGAGGCCAGTCTGGTTCTGGAGCCTGAGCTGTTAATCCTTGCCATTCACACTGCCTTTTGAACATCCTCATGTTTTTTTGTTTTGTTTTTGTTTTTGTTTTTCTTCACCACCTCAGTTCTGAGTCGGGCTGCTTCTAACTACACTGTGTTCCTTTCTGCAGTTCTATGTCAGTCTACTTTTTGCCCTTGATATGGCTTGTCCTGTGCATTTTCATTCTGTGATGCTCTTCACTCATGCTCTCTCTTCCAGAAAAGCTCTTCACAGTCTGATAGGCAGCCTGGGAAATGCTGTGCAGGCAGCACAGGAACAATCTTTGCCCATGGGGCTCAGGCTGTGAACAAAGTGTAAAAAATTATTTCTGTTTCCATGACTTCCAATGATTTAGACTCTTTCACCCTAGTGTAAAGAAGGGGAACTACACCAAAAACATAGATTTCTAACACTAAACAATATAATTCTAGAAGACAACAATTCTGACAAAACCAGACCTAGTGTTGCTTCCTTAGTATTAAATCTATATCCAGACTTTAGAATGTGTCAGACAGCTTTAAATACAAGTCGTCAATTTTGAGTGGAAGGATTTAGAACATTTTCCCTTCCAGTGAAATCATATAATCCTCATTAAAATGTTATCTTATGGTTCAAATGATTAGCAAGTACTACATTCTCTGAATCCAAGAAGCCTGAAATTTTGTAGATGAATAAAATTCCACCAACTACGAAATGTTTTGTTAACCAAAATCTTCCCAGCTTATCAATATAGAATCCTATTATTCCTTTAGACTTCTGTTACTTTTCATATATTTAATACATACTCTTTCCCAGCCTCCAGAATTTTGCCTCAAAAATAAAAGGTATTTCAAAGCAAATTGCAAAGTGTTGATTGTATAGTAACATCAGTTTTTCTCATTCTCTCCCTATAAATCCATAATGTGAACCTGATGGCAAATCTTCTTTAGTTTTTTTCAGGCATAAATTTCAAGAATTGTAAATGACAGCTATTTTGAAATTTTTTATCCTCTTTCCTAACCAAATTTTCAAGTTTATTTCTCAAAATGTTAAGGTTAAAAATAAATTAATGTATGACAAAAAGAAACAAATTGAAGCTAATGATAAAGCCCACAAACATACATATTCTTCAGATAAGTTATGTTTTTAAAATTTTTAAATTTTATTTTTTTTCAAAACCGAGTTAGATAACATATAGTGTAATAATGATTTCAGGAATAGACTTCACTGATTTATCATTCACATACAACACCCACTGCTCATCCCAACAAGAACCCTCCCTAAACTCCAACGCCCATTTAGCCCATCCCCCACCCAACACCCCACCAGCAACACTCTGCTCTCTGTATTCAAGAGTCTCCCACTGTTTGTCTCCCACTCTGTTTTTATTTTAGTTTTGCTTTCCTTTCCCTATGTTCATCTATTTTGTTTCTTAAATTCCACATATGAGTGAAATCACATATTTGTCTTTCTCTGAATTACTTATTTCACTTAGCATAATACACTCTAGTTCTATCCACGTGATTGCAAATGGCAAGAATTCATTTTTTTTTGATCACCCAGTAATATTCCAGATAAGTTAATTTTTAAATGAAGTATGGATTTTGACCATATCTCAGTGCTGTTTATGTCTGGATTCTCTTGAAAATATTAAGAAAAAAAGATGTGTTGGAGTTACTAAATGGGAAGAAAACTTGTGTAATACTCAATGATACACTTACCAAATTAAATATTAATGTATATGAAATTGTATTTTACAGTATTGGCTTCAGATTTCATAAAGCAGAAGGATTACAGGTAAAAAGCATGATAACATCTATATTTTTTGAAACTGTATGATTTGGATCTCACATTTACTGTGTATCTGTAGTAACAAATAACCAAATAGATAGTAAGAAGGTAAATCCTTAGACTACATTGCTGAAGATGGCTAGCTGGCTGGATTTAGCACTGGTTATATGTATAACAGTGACTATATTTTATATCTAACTCTCATTTCTTATCCTGAGCTCTAAATTCATATATGAATTTCCACCCGAATGGTTAAAAGGTATCTCAAACATTTTTTAAAAAATATTTTTATTTATTTCTAGGAGAGAGAGAGAGAGAGACAGCGTGAGCAGGGGAGGGTCAGAGAGAGAGGGAGTCACTGAAACAGGCTCCAGGCTCTGAGCTGGCAGTCAGCACAGAGCCCGACACGGGTCTCGAACCTACGAACCACGAGATCATGACCTAAGCGAAAGTCGGATGCTTAACCGACTAAGCCACCCAGGCGCCCCAAAATGTATCTCAAACTTAACATGTCAAAAAGTCTTTACTATTTCACTTCAGTTGTCTATTTCCTTCCACTCTCACCAACCTTCTAACCCACTTTTTCCCTAGTATTCAACATACCAGTTATTTGAATCACTGTTCACCCAATTTGTTTCCTAGTTCAAAAGTTGATGGCTAGTCCAGGATGACTTTTTCCAGCACAATTTTCCCCAATATTCAATGGATCAGAAAGTCCTATTAACTCAACCCCCAAATATACATATCAAATCCCAACACTTTTCACTATTTTCACAACCATTTATTCAGAAAAGAAAAGGGCATTAATCAAGAATCTCAGAATCACTAAAGATGTGTATTAAGTACCTCTTTTGTAACTTCCAGTCTTCATTTGAGACTCCTGTAGTTGTCAGATGAGTTTAGGAGGTTCCAGAAACCCAAAATGTCTGGTATGGTTCCATACATATAGATTTAAAAAAGATAGGGAGGGAAAACAGCCACAAACAGTTGAGATGTACCATTCTTCCTCCTCATTTTCAACAAAGGAAACTCTGCCTTTCTCCTAACTCTGTCTCAAGACTAAATGGGGACCTTTCCAGTCAGGGGGAGGAGTGAGATCTCACTGCATGAGATTAGCATGATCCATTACAAATATGGAAGTTGGTAGGACATGTGGTAAGATGCCACCTTTCTATGAGGCCCAGACAGAAGAAAAGCCTCATCAGAAGGCACTGACCTTAAGACTTTGGAATGAAAGAATATTAGCAGTAACTTCTGTTTACATCGCATAACTTGAGGTCAGACATTAATGTACTTGGTATAATTTCCCATGTAGTAAGTAGGCAATGATTTCTTTCCTATGCCTAGTCACTAGAGTATTCAGTCCTGTGGTAAGTAATAATATGCAGTAGCCACTATCAGAGACCTTAAAGAATTAACACCAGATATCTATCCACTTAAGATAGTTCAAAGATGGTTATTGGTTGTCTTGCTTGAAGGCAACTAGAATTCTTGGTTCTTTTAGCTCTGGCAAGACCATACTTTTATGACTCCAACCTTGAATCACTTCCCTGGACTTTCTCTGATGCAGGTGATGAGCCCTGCATGATTTATACCTGATGAACTGACCTTGACCTTCTGCATTGGCAGCATAGCTCAGACCCACCATGTTCCTAATGAACCTACTATTTACTTTACTGCAGATACTGAAAAGCAGTCTTTTACTCAACAACTCAAGTTCCTGTCATAGCACTGTAATGATATAATAATACATTTTTAAGTAACAAAGATTTAATAATAAATACAACCTTGATATGTTTTCTTTCTTTTAGTCTCATTAGGTGAAACAAGTAGACATTTTATTTAATTAGTCTGCTATAATATCAAGACATCCAAATTCCACTATAGATATGAAATATTTGGGAAAATTAAAATAAGCCATATCTTTCTCTTCTCTTATTGTAAAAATAACACAATATAATTGGAGTTTTCTCTTATCCATAGG
The DNA here is from genome assembly GCF_003009895.1 of Hyaena hyaena. Classification (NCBI taxonomy): domain Eukaryota; kingdom Metazoa; phylum Chordata; class Mammalia; order Carnivora; family Hyaenidae; genus Hyaena; species Hyaena hyaena. Next base: position 33,092 of record NW_024080802.1, read on the forward strand.
TAATTTTTCCTTAATTTTTCAGTTTGCCTCATTCATTGGGGCTCAGAATGTTGGAAAAGAGAGCAAAATTTGGCCAAAATTGAGTTTAAGAAAAAAATAAGTATACCAGCTACCTGGATTGGAAATACCTACTATTGAGAAATTCAGAGCCCTTTATTAGCATACCCTTATAATCATAACCATAATAGCACTTTATAATTGTATACTGATTTAGAATTTACCAAGAGTTCTTATATTCTTTAATCCTATACTCCATTCACAAAAAGAGTGGGTATAGTCCTGTGTTTTTCTTTTCTTTATCTGTCATAATCAATATAAAACAGTTAAAAATAGTAACACAAAGTAAAAATATATTAACATATGGAAAATGGGTAGGTTTGTTTGTTTTGTTCCTTTAAATTACAGTTTACAAGCATTTCAGATTCACCACACATACACTCACATTTGTTAGCTGTTATTACAGTAGCTATTATGCTAATGGATAAACAGATGGGAACATAACACGGGCTTGCTAAAACCTGCTTTCTTTGGTTGTTCCTTCTGTGGTTCTAGCTGTGCTCAGTTTAAGCAGTGCAGATCTTTCACTGATATTGGAAGAGATAACTAATATTTATTTTGTAGCAAACATTGTCCTGAAACTGCTTCATTTGCTATCACAGCAATATTTAGAGGTAAGACATCATCCCTATGCTATCCCCAAGGAAACTGAGTCACAGCTGACTTAGCAGAGACTACCCAGCTATTCCTAGTGATGTCAGGTCCCATGCTCTTTCTACTGCTTGTTAAACATTATTTTTTTATAAAGTACCCCTAAAGGCAGAGGAGAATGAATATACACACCCCTAGGGAGTCTGGGGGTGTAGTTCAAAGGGAATCACAGCAAGTGTGAAATTTCTTTGAAGTTTCATCTTTTATCTTTAACATGCATACAAGTCTACTCCATAACATATCTATATTTGTTTTAATAAAAATGTTTGTTTTCCCAAATCTTCACGTGACACCCAAGCACCAGAAATATGCATCGTGCTTATTCTGTGGCCTCTGGATCCCCCATGGGTATCCTGGTATCAAAAGCACAGCCGTTCACAATGCGTCCTCTAAAAAATGAAGCCTACGCTTCTAGCCCTATTGATTTTAATGTGAAATCTCAATTTCCCACAGTTGTTCTACAGAGGAAGCCACTTTTTAAAGCACTTTTTCTATGCTTCCACAGCACCCTGTACTTCCCCTTTGTAGTGTTCATCACATTTATAATTACTTGTTCGATATCAGTCTGCCCCATGAGACTATAAATTCCATGGAGGAGAAATTTTATGTGTTGGCCAGCTCTACATGCCTAGCACTTGTCTGGGTACCTGGGAAATGGTAACTCCAAATGCAGCTTTGTCAAGTAGATAATTGGTGGATTTTATTGGCAAAATCTTTTCATATAGTCAGGGTAAGAGATAAGGTAGGTAAGACTTACCTATCATATAGCGCTCATATAGATTTGATATTAAGGAACATGCTAGAGGTTCAAGAGTTGGGACTTCCAACTGCTCACAAAACTGATTTATACAGTGATTCTAGTAGAGAAAATAGTGAAAAATAATAACAAACATGGTTTCCACATCCTCATCTGGAATGTATCTATGACCAGATGTCAGGGTTTCAAAAGCGCAGGTGCTCACACCTTAGTGTACATGAAAGCCCGGGTTTGAATAGGTAGGTGCTGGCTTACCACAAACCACACTTCCAAGTTACAGCCAGCATATACCAAACTGGTTTAGCAAACAACTTGTATGTTCAGGAAAGAATTGTCAGATAAGGTTATTTTGGTGTTGTTTTCTGCAATGACAGGCAGAATCCTTGTGTAGAGATTTTGAGCAGCTGAGGGTGAATCTTGTAATAAGAAGTTTTCTGAGAGGCATCTGAGTGGCTCAGGTGGTTAAGCATCTGACTTTGGCTCAGGTCATGATCTCGCGGTTAATGAGTTCGAGCCTTGCATTGGGCTCTGTGCTGACAGTGCGGAGCCTGGAGCCCAATTAGAGTTCTATGTCTCCCTCTCTCTCTTTGCTCCTCCCCTGCTCACACTCTGTCTATCTCTCTCAAAAATAAATAAACATTAAAAAAAAAGAAGTTTTCTGAGAATCCAGAACAATGTGGCCTTGATATTGTGCCATATTATCAGGTGAGAAAATTTCTCCAGGAAATCTTCATATCCTGCACTAGTAAGTCAGAAGCACCCTTCTCTATGCTCCATTATGACTTATGCACTTAATTATAATTATAATTATATAAGACTCTGTTTACTGCCCCCCCCCATAATTCTTCCAGTGAAAATCTTCAAGACAAGTACTTAATCTTAGTTTCTTGTTTGCATAACCTAGAGACTGGCACACGGAAATTGTTCAATTAATGTTTTATGACTAAATGAATGAATGAAATGTAGCATCATTTTCTAGGGCTTTCTGGCTTTCATATAGATTGTTGAGACTGGATACAAATGTTTAGTTGTATTAAATAATTACACAGAAAATTAGCTGATTAAACAATAACATCTCTGGTGGTTCCAGTTACTGGAAAGGATTTGATGATTTAATAACAGAAATATCAGGGCTCATGAGCTCTGTGCAGTTGGTAGCACTTTTCAGTTTTGTTGAACATAGTTTTTTTTCTTCTTGCCAAAAAAAGTAATCTCTTTGCTGAAACTCAGAGATAAAGGAGGAATAGACCCAAAATTATGTAGAAAAAATGCAATGAAAATGGTGAATTAGCATGAGCCACTGGTTCTCCCTAAAAGCAAGCTCTGAAAGCTATGCGATGCTTTCCGATGATCTAGATTGAGGAGGAAGAGTGGTTCAGGTGGAGAAGGAGAAGGCTGTTGTGGGCTGCAGATAGACCTCTGCTTGGATAATCTGCAGTCTGCTCTTACTTCTTGGCATCTGGCACATGGTGTTTGGCACAGCCATTGATTATCCCATAACCTTAGATACCCATGAGCCATTCTGCTGCTGATGGTGTCCATAGGGTAATATATAGGCAATGGAAAGCCCTTCTGGGGCAAGGAGTTGTTAAAAACAACTGCAAAATAAATAACTTACCCAAGCATTCCTTTCTCTACTCTGTCCCTCTAGACATCTCAAACTGAAGAATTATAACCTAGTGCCATTTCATCTCCCCATGCTGCTTCTCCTATTGTGTTCAAAGATAAAGTTAGGACCAGAGGATTTCCCTGGGGGAGCAGGTCTGTGGTGTTAGAGGGTCTCTGCATTGGGCTTCATCCTTGCTCATCTCTCTAACCTCACTGCTGTCATCACAGACTAAGGTCTGCCATAGAACCCTTCCCAAAACATGGAATCCAAAAACAAAAGCTTAAATGTGAGGTCACAAGACAAAATAAATTAAGTCTTGAGGAATAATATTATCATAAAAGTAGAATTGATATACATTCCAAAACAGAGCCATTGGAACAGATGGACCAAAAATTAAAAATAGTTATGACAAATATATTAGAAAATATATGGGATGATGTTAATAGTATCCATCTAGTATAATAAATACATAAATAAGAAGAAGGGGCAAATATTAGGTATAAACACTGTGATGGTTGAAACAGAAAAACACAAAGACGAGACTTTTAAAATGGATCTAAGTTGAGAAGGAAGTGGTAAATTGGAAGATCAGACCAGAGGAAGGTCAGCAGGAAAGGATAAATGAAAGCTAAACAGATATGGAAGGTAGGAGTAGCAGTGTCAACATTAAATTAATAGGATTTTAAGGAGAAAAAAATAAAAATGAAGACAAGGAAATATTTGGAGAAATGGTACAAGTTAATCCAGAATTAATGAGTTAAAACTTTAGATTGAAAGAGTTCCTGTAGTGTTGAGTAGAAAAGACAAAAGAAAAACCTGCATCTAGACATAAGAGAGTGACAGTTAAGGTCAAAGTCCATCAGAAAATCTAGCAGCTTTCAGAGAAGAAAAGCTGATTATCCACGGAAGGATAAGAATTAGATTTGATCTCAGTCTGTGGTATTTTGTCATCGCAGCTCAAGCTAACTACTACATGCCTCTCTAGGGCTTTGATGGCATCATTTGTTTTATACTCTTTTAGTCCTTAGCATGGTACATAATAATTGTTTACTTCTTTCTCCTCAACTATTTGAGTGCAGGCCTCCTTTTATTCATTTTGCTTCCCAATACACGGAGCAACCAATACGTAGCAGATGCAAAGAAGTAATTTTGTAATTGAATTGAATTCAATACTAAACCTGAGAGAGAGGATGTTTTGTGAAACTTTAGGTCTGATTTAATTCATTTCCTGACAGAAAGTGAGCTAATTCCTGTAAAGAAGTGGATCTTAGCAAAACCAATGGGTGGGACATTTCCCGTGGTGTGTGTGTGTGTGTGTGTGTGTGTGTGTGTGTGTGTGTGTGTTGATCAATTCAAGGAACTCTTAGTTAAGACTCTAAGGTCTTGGGCTGAAAAGAATAGAAAGGTAGTTTCATCTGGAAAAGGCCAAGGGGAACTCTCATCAATTAATTAGTCCCTATGAATGATCTTATTTTGAATATATAGGTATCCTGATGGGCCCTTCCAGAACTAGGGCTTTTAAATTCTATCCTCACATAGTACAACTCAAGCATTAATTTATTCTGCCATTCATGAATTTAGCAAATGGGTACCATGTCCTAGACAATGAGCTAAATTTTGAGAATACAATACCAAATAAAATGGACATGGCACCCTGCTGTCATGGAGCTCATCATGGTTTATCTAAGAACCTACCTATCTTTTACTTTGTTCGTGTGAATGTTGGAGAATACTCAACAACTATCATTTTTATTTTTAGCACAATTGCTATAAAAATGTCATTCTGACAATAGTTAGCCAGCAGATTTAGCTACTCCTTAAGACCAGTTTAAGATAATAAGCCATTACAAGTACCAAGATGAAGGCACATATGTCGCATTCCTTAGCAGAGACATGTCTTTTGATCTTTGCATTGCCACCGCATATCACAGTGGCTGGCATGTGGGCAATGTTAAATATGTTTGTTGAAATGAACTGTCATCCTATTACAGCTAGAGAACACACATTCAATTTATGTAACTATGTTGACAATTTATTTATATATAAATTGGAAAGAAACAGGTTTCAGACATAACATAGTTTACATCTAGGAAAATATACCAATCAAAACATATTTTAAATTGCATTTAAAACTTTTTCAGAGATGTCAGCTACTTAACGTGACTCTTTCACATCTGTTTTAACTGGAGTTCATAAGGGCTACCATGGTCTTGTTCGTGTCTGACAGTCACTATCTATGGTAACTATTTGTGGATTGACTAGCGATTTTCATCAGGCGATTTTTTGTCTCATAGCTATTTAACAAAAGTCTTTGGCATTCAGCAGTCTTCATGCCCCTTCTGACATATCAAGATTGAAAGTGTCTTGACTATTTCTTGAATTCATTCTCTTTCTCAAAGCACCTCTGCCCTGCTCTAAGGCACTGTCTCTCTGCCGCAGACTAATGAGGTAACCTCTTGTCTTTCCTTCTTATCTGTCTTCAACAATGCACCCAAAGTGAGCTTCTGAACAAGCAAATACAATCCAGCTGCCCATCTGTATAAAATCTTCATGAATTTCCATTGCATAAAGGACAAAATCCCAAATTCCTAATGTTGTCTCTGAGATACTCAGGGTATGGGCTCAATCTGCTCTACAACCTCATCTCTGATCCTCTGTTCCCTACTTGTTACCCTATGCCATTTTTCCCCGTTTCCTTTAAGTTTGTAATCTCTTTAATTCTCCAGAACGTTGCAAACTTTCCATGGAACACTGAACCTTCCAGTATTTGCTCGGCTAACCTGTACTCGGCCTTTAATTTCAGCTCAAATATCATTTCCAGGATGCCTTTCCCCCCTATTCCCCACCTCTGATCTAAATTGGTTCTTCTTATAATACACAAGATTATGTATCTTATAGAACCTTCATATTTCTTTCATAAACTTACCTCAGACTGTACTTACATAAATGTTAATGTGTTTAATTTACCTGTCCTTCTAGAGAGCTAGTTTCTGGCATAAAACTATCCTATAGGAGCGCCTGGGTGACTTAGCTGACTAAGCTTCTGACTCTTGATTTCGGCTCAAGTCATGATCCCAGGGTTGTGGGATCAAGCCCCATGTGGGGCTCCAGGCTGTGGATAAAGTCTGCCTATCTCCCCTGCTCAAGCTCTCTCTCTCTCAAATAAAAAAAACAAAATAGAAACTATCCTATAGAGAAATTCACATATTTGGTGTATAAATGAAGCAGCAAGAATCGTTGGCATAGAAAATAAAAGCTATATTCACAGAGTGGATGAGCACCTCTAGAATAGGACAATTGCAAAGGCAAAAGACGTCGCTAACTTGTGTTTGCTAACCAAAGAAGAAAGCAAGTATAAACTGATGATAGGAAGGAACATGTTCATTAGCCAGGTGAATCTTAGTAGTTCTACTTAAAATCTGTATATGAAGAAACCTTTGAAACAACAAGTCTCTCTGCATTAAAAAAAAATGCATATTCGTAGACAATATTTACCGAGCGCTTACTGTGCTGAGTACTTAACATTCATCATTGTGGACCATCCTTTCAATGAGTCTGTGAGATGGGTCCTATCTGACACATGAAGGTAATAGAAACCTATAAGTGGTACAGCTGGAGACTGAAGAACTAGGCAGCCTAATTCCAAAGTAGGTGCAGCCACAGTGCCATTGTGCTAATTCAAACATGTAGAAAACCACAATTGAAATCCCCCATAATTTAACTGAACAAATATGTTCAGAAGATCTGCTCTGTACAAGACCCTTCTCTAGACCCCAAAGATTCAATGATGATCCAAGGAGACACATTTACTTCTCACATGATGCTCGTATTCTGGTAGGGAAGACAGATAATAAATTCATAAATGAGTAAAGAAGGAAATTTCAAATAGTGATCTCAATAAAATGTCGCAGAGTTTTTCCAGTGTACGGCTGGAGTTGGGGATGGAGTTCACATTGGATGATCAAGGTAGGGATCTCTGAGGAAAAGGCCTTGAGCTGAACCCTGAATGATAAGAAGGACTGTTCAAATAAAGGAATGGGAAGAGGTGGGCCTTGTAAGAAGAGCTCCAGTGAAGGCAGAAAGACAGGGAAGTTCAGAGTCATGAAGAATATCAGTATAACTAGAGTAGAACATACAAGGAGAGGATTCATAAGACACCTCATTGTAGAACCAGGCAAGGATGGACCCACAGAGGATTTTAAAGATTTTGGTAACAAGTATAGATCATATTCTGTATTTGATAGGAACATAATCCAGTTTAAGACAGCAGTCACAGGATCTAGTTTCAGGATCCAGTGAAGTCGTCTCCATTAATAAAACTGGGTTGTGTTAGCACTTTAAAAATATTGAATATAATTTTAACAGTCGTCTTGAAGACAGGTAAAACTGGCTATGGATTAGTAGTTTCTAGAGTTGTCGGCCACGTTCTTGGAAACCTGAAGATATCCTGAGGAATGTTTCTAAACATGGTAACAATAGACACTGTAAAAGTAGTATGAAAAATAAGTAATAACATCTAAGTAAATAATAACATAACTCTATTTTAAGCCAAAGCATTTCCTTTCTATGTATGATAATTCTGTATTGATAATGGTCCAATAATGTCCTAGATGCTCAGCTGTATATTCTGTTGAATTTTTATACAAACTATATTTGCTCTCAAGTTAAAGAAAACTCCATTGTAAGAGACATTTTGGTAGACTTTATAATAAAAGATAAATGTTCTACCAGGGAAGGAAAATACACTTTAATTTAGAAATGTAGGGAAAAAACTCTCTAGATTTCTTATTTTACATTTTCTTTCATTTAATGAAAAAAAAGACAAATGCCTCCATGAAGTTATGAAACAGCTAAAAGTAGAAAGCAACATTAGCTAATGCAATAAAGTATAATCTATGATTAACTATTGAGCCCACATTCCTGAATTAGGCACTACTAGAGGTTAGGGACATGAGCAACTTCACTGAGGGAGAAAATTGAATTTACCAGGCATATGCTCCCTCTGGTGTCATGACTCAAATTTGACTATAATAATAATATAATAGCCGTCATTTATTAAGTGCTTACTATGTGTCCGGCACTGTGAAGTGATTTACATATATTATCACATTGGCTCTTGGTAAAAACCCTTTGAAGGAGATATCATTACTTTCATTTCGTAGATGAGGAAACTGGGGCTAACCCAGGTCAGGTCATTTATTCATGTCCTCAGCCCTGGTGAGTAGCAGAGTCGATTTCAAACCCAGTCTGTGTGATACTCATCAAATCACTGCACCTATCACTTCCTCTCTGTATCGAGTTTCTGTCTCTTGCTCATGCAACTTTTCTCTGGTCGCTAGCCATTACTCATTCTTCAGCGTATTCCTCAATTTCCTGTTTCAAAAAGAAACTCAGGCAAGCTTGGCTTTTTACGGAACAATTTTGTAATTATCAGTATGTCATTTATTTCAAAACTGAACTTCTTGGTTTTGAGGTGGTTTTACTGATTGTTCTATAACCTTAGGCAAATTAATTTGCTCACCCTTCTCATCTTCAGAAGTGGAGAGAATATGGTACCCGTATCGCAGGATTGTTGTGAACTAAAAGAATGTATTTCATTGAAAGCCCTTATAATTGTTCCTGACACACAATAAACTTCCATAAATGCTAGCTATTTAATTTAATGTAATTTTATTAAAGGATCTCAAATATTTACTATGAAAATCCTAGTGCTTCAATAGATATATCACTAATGAATAAGAAAAAAAAAACCCTTAATTTGTACTATTTATATTTCAGCTTTTAAAAAATGTTTATTTTTCCATTTTTCAGTTTTCTCAACTTTTTCTATTGTATTCCTCTAATTTTAGCCTTTTTGTGTTTCAACAGGCTGACTTGAAAGAAATTAAATGGAATGGGTATAATATTAAAGTCTTGCCCTTAAGACAAAGTATTCTCTCTTTTTAGAGTGGGAAGCTTATGAGTTTGTAAATGAGAAAAAATATTTAAGGATTGTATATTCCTTTTGCTCAAAACAAGTGAGCAGACTGATCCTCTTGTCATAAAGATAATCTATTTTTGTCTTCATTAATAGGATGACATTCAGCAACTGGAGGTGATAATCTTTGTCTACTTTCTGCTGGTCAATATTCTCTTGTAACATATTCTATCAAAAACACTGGCAAAGTTGAGTTCCTCAGAGGAGAATTATCTGTTTACACATAATGAGAGACTTGAAATCTTGTAGGAGAGACAGAGAATATTGGAGGGTTTAACATTGAAAGGGAGATACTTCAAATGTTTGTAACGCTGTCACAAGGAGGAGGGACCAATTAAAACTTGCATGGTGACTCCACAAGGCAAACTGAAGACAAAGGCATGGAAGGTGCAGGGGAAGCTTATTTCATCCCAATGTAGCACATGTTTTCTAGTACGGAAGTGAGCCTTAATATCTTGAGTGGACTGTTTTGTGAGCAAGTCACTCTCTGGAAATGTTCAGGAGAAGCACTGTGCCTCTCCGTGGTAGATATTATGTAGAAGACTTCTGCATCTGGCTGCAGACTGGACTCCATCAGTATTTCTTAGGCTCTAATTTGGGACTAATGCCACTGCACACCCAAAATGGGAAATAGAAAGGCAATGTATTTAATTTTATATAAAGATAAATATTTTATTTAAAAGAATGTTCTTTATTCTTTCTGAAATTATGTTCTTCTTCCTTTTTTAATAGGGTGTTACTGTCATGTGGGAATTAAATTTGTCATATAAAATTGCCCTTGGTCAAACCCTGGCCAGTGTCCTAACACCTGTCAAATCTTGGGTAATAATGTGTCTTTCTGAACCTCAGTATTTCCAACTGTGAAATGAGGACAGTAGTACTAATGTACAAGCTGTTCTAAGGATAAAGAAGTGATGCCCAGAAGGGTGCTCTGTGGCGGTTTGGTACATATTACATGCTCATTAAATGCTTGCTTCTCCAATAGAAATATTTTCTTTAGGAAATGATAGCGTTAGTAAAAAGAACTTTACATGGTTTATTTATTCATTTAACTGATGAATAGGTTATACATTCATATGGTCCATGATTCAAAAAGTTCCAAAGGGTTCCATCTCTGACACCAGTAGTCACCAATTTCTCTTCCCTGAAGGTACCCATTGTTATGTTTTTCTCATATACATTCAGAAACCTTTCATGCAAGTGTAAGTTTATATATATACATACATATATGTATATATATATAAGCAACCAATGGATGAAAGAAAACTATGAAAAAATTTTGAAAATATTTTGAATTCAAATATACACGAAAACACAACATATCAAAAGATATATGGCTTGGGGCGCCTGGGTGGCTCAGTCGGTTAGGTGTCTGACTTCGGCTCAGGTCATGGTCTCATGGTTCATGGGTTCAAGCCCCGTGTCAGGCTCTGTGCTGACACCTAGCTCAGAGCCTGGAGCCTGCTTCGTATTCTGTGTCTCCCCCTCTCTCTGCCCCTCCCATGCTCATGCTCCGTCTCCCTTTGTCTCTCAAAAATGAATAAACGTTTAAAAAAAAAAAGATATATGGCTTTTAAATAAAAAATCTTACCACAAGCATTATTGAGTACAACTATCAGTGTAATATATAGATACAGATGTAGATTTAGGCATAGGTAAATAGATATAGGTAAGTATTACAGATAATATAATATTTGTAATAATAACATATTAAAATCAGTGCCTATAAGGAAGTTTATACCTTTATTTTTATAATTTAATTAGTTAATATACAGTGCAATACTGGTTTCAGGAGTAGAATTCATTGATTCATCACTTACATGCAACCCCCAGTGCTCATCACAAGTGCCCTCCTTAGTACCCAACAACCATCTAGCCTATCTCCCACCCCCTTCCCTCCATCAACCCATAGTTTGCTCTCTATCATTAAGAGTCTCTTGTTTAGAGAGACTCTTTAAGAGAGGTTTATTTCCTCTCTTCTATTCCCCCCTTTCCCATACATTCATCTGTTTTCTTTCCTAAATTCCAAATACGAGTGAAATCATACAGTATTTGACTTTCTCTGATTGACTTATTTCATTTAGCATAATATATTCTAGCTCCATCCATGTTGTTGCAAATGCCAAGACTTCATTCTTTTTGATGGCTGAGTAATATTCCATCATATATATATATATATATATATATATATATATATATGTATACACACACACACACACACACACACATACACACACACACACACACACCACATCTCCTTAATCCATTCATTAGTCGCTACACTTTTGGGCTCTCTCCATAGTTTGGCTACTGTAGATAATGCTACTATAAACACTAGGGTGCATGTACTCTTTCAAATCTATATTTTTGTATCCTTTGGGAAAACTACTAATAGTGCAATTGCTGAATTGTAGGGTAGTTCTACTTTTAGTTTTTTTGAAGAGCCTCCATACTGTTCTCCAGAATAGCTGCACCAGTTTGCATTCCCACCAATAGTACAAGAGGCTTCCCATTTCTCCTCATCCTCACCAATACTTGTTTTTCTTGTGTTGTTAATGTTAGCCATTCTGACAGGTATAAGATGGTATCTCATTGTGGTTTCATTTAGTATTTTCCTGATGATGATGGTTGTTGAATACCTTTTCATGTGTCTGTTAGCCAACTGGGTGTCTTCTTTGGAAAAATGTCTATTTATGTCTTCTGCCCATTTTTTAACTGGCTTGGTTTTTTGGGGGTGGTGGGGTTGAGTTTGATAATTTCTTTATAGATTTTGAATATTAACCCTTTATCAGATGTATCATTTGCAAATATTTTCTCCAATTCTGTAGGCTGCTTTTTAGTTTTTTTGATTGTTTCCTTCACTGTGGTGCAGAAGCTTTTTATTTTGATGAAGTCCCCAAGTTCTTGTTTGCTTTTGTTTCCCTTGCTCTGGCCATGTGTCTAGTAAGAAGTTCTTGTGACCCAGGTCAAAGAGGTTGCCGCCTATGTTCTCCTCTAGGATTTTGATAGTTTCCTGTCTCACGTTTAGGTCTTTCATCCACTTTGAATTTATTTTCATGTATGGTGTAAGAAAGTGGTCTAGTTTCATTCTTCTGCATGTTGCTGTCTAGTCTTCCCAACACCATTTGTTGAAGAGAGTGTCTTTTTTCCATTGGATACATGCTTTGTTGAAGATTAGTTGACCGTATAGTTATGGGTCCATTTCTGGGTTTTCTTTTTATGTTCCACTCATCTATATGTCTGTTTTGTACCAGTACCATACTGTCTTGATGACTACAGCTTTGTAATATAGCTTGAAGTCTAGAATTGTGATGCATCCAATTTTGTTTCTCTTTTTCAGGATTGCTTTGGCCATTTGGGGTCTTTTGTCCCATACAAATTTTAGGTTTATTTGTTCTAGCTCTGCAAAAAAATGTTGGTGGTATTTTATAGGGATTACATTAAATGTGTAGATTGCTTTGGGTAGTATAGACATTTTAAAAATACTTGTTCTTCTAGTCCATGAGCTTGGAATGCTTTTCCATTTCTTTGTGTCCTCTTCAATTTCTTTTGTAAGTATTCTGAGTGGGTCCAATTTAGTCACAGAAGTCCTTGAAAAGAAGAAGAGGAGAGTGGAAGAGAAATGCAGCAAAAGAGGATAGCAGGACAAATGAGGCAGAAGGGGAGCTCAGGGAGCTTCCAAGCATAAAAAAGACTCCATCCGCCATTGCTGGCTTTGATGATGGAGGAGCCGGGCATGAACCAAGGAATACAGATACCCTCTAGGATCTGAGAACAACTCCCAGCTGACAGCCAGCAAAGAAATGGGGACCTCAGTCCTCTAAACATATGGATCTGCATTCCTACAACAACCAGAATGTGTTTAAAAGCTTTAGACCTGTACAGTAAAAAGGATGAATTTAGTGAATTTTATGTATGTAAATTTTACCTCAATAAAAGCAAAACAGGGAAACAATAAAATATACTTTTGAGTTAGAAAGTGACAGGATATTTTTCTAATACTCCAGGAAAGAAGTATGAGACATGGATTCTTATATTCTTCAAATGCAAGGCCATTGACAACCAATCAAATGAAGTTATGAACAAGCTAGATATCTGGGAATGTCATTCCCATGAGCACTTCCTGAGAAAGCTACTAGCAAATGAGCATCTGCCACTACAAAATGACTAGAACTACTTCATCATAAGGTTAGTGGGGGTAGGAAGTGCCTATATTTAATTCTGGAACCAAGATAAGAAGATTAAGAGGAATCTTGACTGAATAGTATGCAAATGTAATATGCTCTAAGAAAAGATCTATCCTATAAGCAACAAAAATAAGAGAAGGGAGAGAAGTAATGGAAGTAGAATTAGCTCTCTGATATCTTCATAGATATTAATAGGTAGTGTAATGGCATAACCTGAGAGTCACAAATCAGGTCAAAGATAGGTATACTTAGGAATGGAAGCATCAAAACTAAAATTATACCCAGTGATTAAAATTGAAGAATGAGACAAAAGATGAAAGAGAAGGGAGAAAAAGAGCAGGTGTTGCCTAATTCAACATTATTCATATTAAAAACTAAATTTCCAAAGGAAGAGTTGAATAAAAGCAGTGCATGGAATTATTAACATAAAAAGGATCGACAGAACAAAAATGTATTCCTTCTAAATACTACATGAAATAAAATATCATAGAGATATGAAGCCATAAAGTGAAAGACGTGAAAAATAACATGAAGCAATATTGTAGAAGGAAGATAAAATCTATTAATCATATTAATAATATGAGTTTATGGCATATATTAAAAGAAAAAAATTTTTTCAGTTTGACTAACAGGAAAATTCAACTCAAGGCTTCCTAAAGTGATCCATTTAAAGAAATGTAGTTGGTTAAATGAAAAGGATGGGCAAAAATTAACAGGCAAATATAAGTAAAGAAAACATGTGCCTTGATGTTAATAACAAAAAAAAAATAGAATTCAAACCAAAAAAAGGAGTTTTCTTTGGAGATTTATGCCAATTTTCTATGTGAATTGAAATCTCCTCTTATTTCATATTTTTTAACTATTTGAGAAGTAACTGAATTAATGACTGAATTAATTTATATGCAGCCATATGTACACTTCAACAGTGATCAAAATTCTGTCTTTTTATCTTACGTGTACTTCCATCCACTCCAACTCCTGCCTGATTATTCATTACTATGGGTTATTTTTTTTTTTTAGTTCAGTATATATACATTTAAATTCACAACTATTGACCACATAATTTTGAAAAATAGATACACTTCTTTAACCCACATCCCATCAAGATATAGAATATTTCTATCACTCCAAAAAGTTCTCGTTTTGTTTACTTTACCCTTCCCATGCCCCAGAGGCAATGGGTATTTCAGGGTGTTTTCTTTTCTTTTGTTTTGTATTGCTTTAATATATTTGGGTTTGCTTTTTCTAGAACTTCACGTAAATCAAATTATAAAGTATATGACATTTTATGTCCACCTTTTTTTTCACTCAACATGTTCTGTGATATTTCATTTATGGTATTGGACATCAAAACAATTTATTCATTTCGATGCCTTAGTATTTATCATTCCACAGAATAAATATCTTTTGTATATACTTTCTTTTGTTGATGTATATTTGGATCGTTTTCAGTTTGGGATTATTATGAATAAAGCTGGTATAAATACTCTCCCACAGAAAACATTCTTTTAATGGACATTTGTTTTCATTTCTATTGAATAAACATCTACAAGTAAAATCTGTGTTTCTAAGATACATATACGTTTATCTTTTTAAAAAAAACGCTATCAAATCTTTTCCCCAAGTGGTTGAATCATTTACGTTCCCCACCAGCTGTGTCTGAGAGAATGTTTCATGTCATCCTGGTATTTGGAATTGTCAGCCTTTTAAATGTAGCCATTGTACTGTGTATGTAGTGGTATCTGATAGAAATTTTAACTTTTATTTTCCTGAAACTAATAATACTGAGAACTTTTACATGTGCGAATTAGGAATCATTTTTCCATATTGTCCTATACACAACTGTATCTTTTCAGCAGTGCTCCAGTGTATATGTCAGATCTTCCAAATTCATCTTTATTTCTGTTTCTGTTTTTATTCCACTTTTCCCTGAAGATCTGCTAACTTATATTTTACATCCTCCTCTTCCACTGGCATAGTCTCCTTAAGCTATTACATCTCTTCTTTGCATTATTTTATAAGGAGAAATACTACAGTGTCTTTTTAAATGATGACGAACTACTTGGTGGTGATTTTAATAATATTCCATGAAAGCACTTTTCTTGTGAGTTAATCTGTTTTTCTGTCACTTTATTTTAATTCTTGAAGTATATTTTTTTATCCATCACTTTTGGGTTTTATTTTGGGTATTTAATTTTGAAATTGTGTATTTTCTGTGTCGTTCACTTTGAAGTGTTCATGAAGAGGAACTACATTTCACTTAGACACAGGATTTTGGGTGAAATTTTCTTCACTTTGTTTCTTTTTTCTTTTTTTTTTTTTAAATTTTTTTTAATGTTTTATTTATTTCTAGGAGAGAGAGACAGAGACAGCGTGAGCAGGGGAGGGTCAGAGAGAGAGGGAGTCACAGATTGAAACAGGCTCCAGGCTCTGAGCCGGCAGTCAGCACAGAGCCCGACGCGGGGCTCGAACCCACGAACCGCGAGATCATGACCTAAGCGAAAGTCGGACACTTAACCGACTAAGCCACCCAGGCGCCCCCACTTTGTTTCTTTTTGAGCCAGTGGGGATGGTAGCTGTGGTATTTTTCATGCGTGCGCGCGCGCGCGCGCACACACACACACACACACACACACACACAGGAAAACATGTACATTTATCTTATCTTTTGCTTCTGGGGAGACAGAATACTTCTTACAATATGGCATAGCATTCAGTCTTCTTGTACTTTTTTTAATGTTTATTTATTTATTTTGAGAGAGAGAGAGACAGGGAGAGAGAGAGCGAGCATGTGCACAAGCCAGGGAAGAGAAGAGAGAGAGGGAGAGAGAGAAAATCCCAAGTAGGCTCTGCACTGTCAAGCCCAGATCCCCACATGGGGCTTGATCCCATGAAATGTGAAATCATGACCTGAGCCAAAACTAAGACCTGGAAGCTTAACTGACTGAGCCGCCCAGGTTTCCCTTTCTCCCTGTACTTAAAACAAAACTGGAATTATGGAAGGTTGTGTTTTTAAATGTGTATATCACTTCTGAAGCTGCAAGGAGGTAGTTAGACTTGTAGTTCAGAAAGTGGCTCTTGAAAAGTACTCTATTTTGAGACCCAGCTCTGTCACACTTCTGTTCCATTGCCACTGTTTTTGAAAACCCTTCCCTTACTCCAAAACTGGAGGCTCCAGCCGTCTCCTGGTTTCACTGAAAGTGTGTTTTGTACTGCTGTTTCTTGCTCTCCTTTCTGCTTTCTATGATGTCCAAGAAAAAGAGAGGGAGATACTAAATCTTAGTTGCCATCTTCCAAGTGGCAGTGGTATTTTTAAACTTTTTTCACTGTGTAAAAATCTGACCCCCTTCCTCTATTTATTTTATTTTCTAAAAATTTTAGCTATATTTTCAGATGTTGCTATTTCATGAAATTTAGAAGTCTGAAGACGATCTATAAGATTCTTCCCGAGTTTCATTTTTAAGTTTTTTAGTGTTGGGCATTATGCGTTTCCCTTGCTACTAGCAGTGGGGGTAGATGACTACAAGCTGCCATTTGTCATCACAAAGATGCTTTCTGGGGGCAGAGCCATGGCTCGGTGAAGAGTCCCTTCTGCTTGACTCCTAAAGGCTCAACGCCCTGGCAGAGTCTATAGTCAAGAGACAGTGTTGCTATTGTTTCCTGGATACAATCCCGGGCAGGATTTAGTTGAATTTATTTGAAGTAGCAGAATAGAGTTTCTTCACCAGTAGCCGCACAAACTGCTGGAGTTTTCAATTCATTCATTAGTTAATTATATATGGGTATTTGGGGAGAGTAAATGAGTGTGTGTGTGTGTGTGTGTGTGTGCGCGCGCGCACGTGTGTGTACATGCTGCTCTTCACTAGGGAGCCACTCTCCCTTTGATATTAGATTTTAACAGATTCACATAGCACATGAGTTATGTATTTTAGCAAATCCAATATTTAAAAAATCAATATTTACATGCATCATTTGACAAAGGGATTTATTTGTGGTTGGCTTCAAATGGCATAATTCCACAGTGCATTTCAAATGAGTTGATTTATTGCCACTACCACCTCAAATTTTACTGGCAAAAATGTTAGTTTATTTTAACTGTGTATTGTGTGGCACACACACTATATATAAAAATATGATATAATATATAAATATATATATACATATATGTATATTTATCCAGTATATATTTATCCAGTATATATATATATACACACACTTGGGTACCTCTAGTAACTTGGGATCCCTCCCAGTTTTGTTACAACTAACTATCTGATAGAAGCCAAATTACTTCTGACTTGATCTAAGAAGAACAGTCAGAACAAGGTGCTACCTTCCTTAGTTCTGGAATGGTTTCATCAATTACCGCAATGAATAAATAATCCAGGAGTATGCATTCTTCTTGTTAAAGGGACGGTGTCATATTAAAAGTTGTCTATAGAAGGGTCGTACATTTCTGCAACCATGGAAGATGATGCATGATCTTAATTTTACTAAACATGCAGAAGCTAGATACTCCTATTCCATCAGATACTAAGATATTTTGCAAGACTGACCCATGGTAAGCAAATTCTGGAAGGATTTTCTACAAGTTTGCCCCCAAATTTGCTAGAACACAGCAGACAATGTACCTTTCCAGAGACCAGAATACTAATATTTCCTTTCCTGGGCAACTCTTTTCTGGTTCCAGGAGAAAGTCAAGAAAAATAAAATTTTCCTTGCTTAGAACATATTCTGTTCCCAGAGTTCTGCGCATATTATCTTATTGAATTACCTACCAATTATTAATACAGTGCATATCAGAACTCAGTTATTATGTGTTAAAAGGCCCATATTGTCTCTATTCTACTATTGTCTCAAGAGAAATTGCACTAGTCATCTGAAGATTTGAGGTGAACATACGAATAGAGCAAAATGAGCCAGATAATCTTGAAGTATGACTCCATAAAGATGTCTGTAAAATCCCAGTGGCTTGCTCTATATCTTAAGATGGTGTAACTAACGTAATCATAATTGAATCAGGAACTTTTAATTTATTAAGTCCCAGCTTAATACAAAGCCCCTGGCATGTCCTCTGTCCTTTTTACCTTCTGCTACACTCAAGAAGATGTTTTCCTCTTTAAACATTTTTCTATCCTTTGCATACTTTCTCCATTCAAGAATGTCTATGGAGTAAGTCATGGTCAACCCACTGTCTCCCCATTCATTTGTGACCCTGAGGACCAGCACATGGCTATTTTAATTTTCACTTTCAGTGGGAAAGGGATGGGTTGATCTTTTCTTTCTGGTTTTACAACACATCAACCCATAGATTCACTGAGATTTCCCATATACAATATCAGATTGTTTTGTCCAATGTATACTTTTTTTTTTTTAAAGCAAAACTTCTCCTTGCAATCTAAGCCATTTTTTCCCAATTTAAAATTTTACACCTATGCAACCATCCCTGATGCCTAAAGTTCAGTTCAAGGTGACTTCCTTCTGTTACTGTAAGACTAAGTTCGTTCTCCCAAGAATCTGGAATTTGGTTTTTTTTTTTTTTTTTTTTTTTTTTTTTTTTTTTTTTTTTTTTTTTTTTTTTTTTTTTTT
>NW_024080802.1:52387-100305 GCF_003009895.1 Hyaena hyaena
AGGGAGTTCTATTGTTAGTTTCCTGAGGAACCTCCACACTGTTTTCCAGAGGGGCTGTACCAGTTTACATTCCCACCAACAGTGTAGGAGGGTGCCCGTTTCTCCACATCCTCGCCAGCATCTAGAGTTCTCTGATTTGCTCATAAAAATATGGAACGCTTCTCGAATTTGCGTGTCATCCTTGCGCAGGGGCCATGCTAATCTTCTCTGTATTGTTCCAATTTTAGTATATGTGCTGCCGAAGCGAGCACAAGAATCTGGAATTTTGAATGGAAAGGCAACAACTCATTCATCTTAATGCCAACTCTCTAGAGAAAAGTTTCACATACTTCCACTACTAATACTCTTGAATTATATTGGTTTATACCCTCCCAGGGATTTTGCTCAGTATTTGTTTCAATTCCATGTACTATCCAAGCTTGTTTCCAGTGTATTCCTTTTTGTGCTTTAAGTTTGCCATGACCTTTTTTTCTATTACTTGCAAAAAAATTCATCTAAACTAATGTCTCCTCTAATTCTTGATATAGTCTCCTACCTTAAAGCCCCAAATTTAAAGTTAATCCTAAACCTCAGTTTTGTGATACGTTTACCCTGGCCCCTACTGTGTCTCAAGGACAGAATGTCCCTCCCAAGCAAAATATGCCAGACCTCAAATGACAGCTTTGATGGTACTTCCTTTTTAATATCATACAGAATTGGAAGGGACCTAAGACCAGAAGAGGTTTTATAATCCCTCCCTGCCTCCTCACAGAAGGTATAGCTCCCCCAGTCTCTATTAGAGCTTTGACAGGAAGAACGATGGTGAAACCATATTATCCATCATTTCTTTCATTATAGCTTCATTATATGACATTAAAGAGGGTCTTGCTTGTGGAGGAAGGTATACGGATAAAAGAGTTTGGGCAATATTATTCAGTTATCTTCAAGTTCCCTTACAAAAATCAGTTATCTTATCATTATGTCATGCCCAATAGGCAATAACACAGAGGCCTCAAGATACACATTCACCCCAGCCCTGTCACTAATACCATTCTAGAGCACCTCATGGCCAGTGGCATTCAAACAGTCCATATTGTTCACATTATATTGGTTTGATAAGCTTCCATTCCAGACTGCAACTTCTCCCCTCACTTATCTGTGGGCACCCACTGTAAACCCTTGCTCTCTCTAGCCCCTGGCTCTGCTTTCCTCTAGGCTGATGCCACTTCCAGGCAATTTGTTTCCTTGTGGAGCTAAAATGGCTTCCAGAAGCTCCTGGCTTATATTCTCAAAGTTTAAGACAGGTACAAACAGGCATTCTCTGTCATCAGTATCTTGATCCAAATTTTGGGCTTCAAGTTCATTGTTCCAAGTAAGACTCTATTTGATGCATTCACTTTTGCAAATGACCCAGAATATGCCCTATGTCACATTACCTTCCCAGGAGTTGGGATTATGGTCAGCTAGTGAAAATCACGTAAACTGAGTGGGGGAAATTGCCATCAGAAGAATAAGAATAGATGCTAAGGAGGCCAAAGGAATGAAATAAAATCCATTCAAGTTAGTGGTGGTGCTAGTGGTGGTGGTGGGGTCGATAATCAGAGCAAATTCTTTGTTTTAAAGAAAAAAGTATCATTGGTGCACTAAATTGAAATTCCGAGGATGGAAGCATTATTTGTCCTAGTGGCTTAAGTTATTTTTATTAATAATATGCCTGTTATGTATGTATATTTATAACCAATTTTATATGTGTGTTACATGCACAGATACATATATGAACACACATACACTTATGTAAACATAGACACATATAATATCTATGGGGTTTTACTTGTTTAATTTACCTTCTACTCTATTTCTCTGATGTAAGGCTTTTACATTTCACATGCAAGTGGCTAAATTCTAGTCTGTTGTTATAACTCAGATACGTCATATGTTAAGTTTTTATTTACCCAGTCTAAGAAATAATCACTGGATATAGCATCATTTGTATTGTTTAAATGATATGTGTTTCAAATATCTACGAATAAAGTAAGTATTCACATCAGCATGGAGTACATGCAAATAGCAATGTAAATGTGGGTATGTATACATACATGGGTATAGATGCATGTGTATAGATACACATACATGTATGTAGGTGGGTGCAGCCAAAAGAAACCACATTATAGGACAATCACTGGGTGGCAATGTTTGGTGTTTCCTTTCCATATGGGAAGTATTTGCAAACCATCGCTTGGCAAAATCATCCTCTTAACTCCATCTCTGAACACTTTGTTTACCTGGAGTGAAACAGATGGTTAAGACTTTACCAGACATATCTACATGCTCTAGTTAATTTGCTTCAGTCACTCATTTACTCACATGTCAAGCAATCCTGAGATATTTTTGGGATCACCACCTACAACAAATTAAATCTATTTCAGCTTTCGTGTCACTTGTTCTAAGGAATTAAAAAGCACATTTCCCCCAAGAGACAAGGAAAAATGGTTTCATTTCTTCCCTCCACTTCCTGGGAGAATTATATTACTTCTCTTTTCATAAAGCTAGAGAGCTATTGGACTGGACTCCCCCACCTTCAAAGCTGATATGCCAATCTCTGTTTTTACAGGAAGATTTCTTTGAGGAGTCTCTGTAACCCCAGACACAAATAGACATTGCTCACTTGACAGAGGTAGCACTTTCTAGCTTTCCGTGAGCTCAGCTGGTTGCCTGGGAGCCTACAGATTAGGAATTTCTTGAGGGTCTAACTGTTCTTCTTTTGGTCAGTACTTACTCCTCAATCATGAAATCACAGTGCACACAGTGCTCAACATTCATCAAAAAGAGGTTTACATCAAAATATAAAAAAGGTGAAACCAACTAGAATTGAAATAAAAATTTGGGAGGGGTGTCAGGGTGGCTCAGTTGGTTTAGGGTCCGGACTTCCGCTCAGGTCCTGATCTCGCAGTTTGTGAGTTTGATCTCCACATCGGGCTCTGTGCTGATGGCTCCGAGCCTGGAGCCTGCTTCGGATTCTGTCTCCCTTTCTCTCTGTCCCTCCTTCATTCTCTCTCTCTCAAAAATAAACATTAAAATTTTTTTAATAAAAATTTGTAGAGAAAGACCCAAAAAATGAGGCTTTGTCATTTTACTTCGATTCAAATCATTTTTAGACTACTAAATTACCCCTGGAATTTTTATTCACTCTAATTCTCAGAATTTTGTGTTTTTTGCCGGCAAGTAGGATAGTGGCCCGCTTCCTGATATTGACCCAAATTCAGTATTTTGAAGGGAAAGCATGCCAACTGCATAATTTCCCCCCACTGTAACATTAGAGATATAGCCTTCTCATTTTGCTTTCTGCAGTTCAATGAACCAAAAGAAGAAGTGTGAGGCAAACTTTTGTTGAGTCCCAGGAGGCTCTTTCAGAATTGATTTTAATTTGTGGGAGATGATATTTTCTTAATTTGAATAGTATGTCCAGTTGCAAGCCTTCATTCCTGGCTTGCTGCGTGTCTGTGGGTTCTGTTGGCCAGGAAAGTCCTAGAACGTCAAGTAATATTACTGAAGTAGAGAGCACTTTTCATTGAGCACTGCATGCAAAGAATGTGGCCTTCTGCCTTGACTCGAGCAGAGTGAATTCTAACACTTTCCTCATTCAGGCCCCCTAAGTCCTCACAACTGCAAAAGAACAGCTGGAAAGGAATTGTGGGGATTTGTAACCATTTGCTGTTAAGTCAAATATTTCAAAGTTAAGAAAAGAAACGAGAAACTATAATAATCATGATCATTCCAGATTAATGAATAGAAATGACTTCTAAATGAACAGAAAGTCACCTGCAATTAAATATCTGGTGACTCCACCTAAATTTTTTTTGGATTCAGTTTTCCTCACATCTGGTTAGTTTGGAAATTTTGGAATAAGGACAGAGTAGGGGAGAATTGATAGAATTATCGGTATAAGTTAGTTTTATATTTTATTATCATCACAAGGACAAAAACCCATTTAATGAAAAATTCATTTTTCTAAATATAGGATTTGCTTCTCAATAGTTTATACTTAAAATATTTACATTCTTAATTTTAGCTGAAAAATAAAGGTAACTATATATGTAACATAAACAAATATGCATATACATATAAATATGTATATTTCATTCATTCTCCATAGAAATACTTTAGTATTCTGAAGTAGTGTTCAAATTCAACCAATACTAATGATATTAGAACTTGCTTTCTGCATGGCACTGTTGGAGGAAGAATATGCAATCTTATTATTGAAAATGATGAGAAATGATATCATATTAGGAACAACAACATTTATGACTTCTATTATCCCTGTTATTTGCATTGAGTTTTACAATATTCACAGATACAGGAATATTAAAATTTAGAACAAACTAGAGAACAAAATAGCCTTGGTCTTATTTTTAATTCTAACTTATAGATATGGAAACTAGAGTGATTTGCCCAAGGCCATGTGGTTAGGAAGTGGTGGAGCCAAGATGCAAAATGTATTTTCTGAATGAAAATCATATGCTTTTTTCCATGACACCACACAAGTGGTCAAATAACAGTGCAAGGTCAGGGTCATCAAGTGCTTAAAAAGATACTTATAGGTGCTATAGCTATTTAAAAGGTGAGAAAAAAATCACTATCCAATATAATTTCCTATCATTATAGAAATATTCTATATCTTCACTGTACAATATGGTAGCCACTAGCCACGTATGTCTCTTGAGCACTGGACATATGGCCCATGCAACTGAGGACCTGAATTTTTAATTTTAATTTTAATTAATTTAAATTCAAATGGTCACATGCGACATATGGCTTCTACATTAGCACAGCTTAGGAGAGTCACTAAATACTTCTCAATTGGGAGTGGTCAAATGAAGATTGTGTGTTAGGATATTAAAATCACTGTGCTAGAATTTTCTCCCAGGAGATACAGAAAACAGTTTGGTTGAGATTATTTATATCAATCCAGATTTGAATGAGCAAAGCTTCATAAAGGAGGGGTGGCAATAAAGGTGGAAGTAAGAGAAATTACGAAGAAGCCGTTTTTAGGACTTGAGTACTCATTCGACATGAGACACCAATTTTCCTTCATCAGTGCCTGAGAGACAATGAAATAATTGAAAAAGAAAATAGGTTAATAAGTGCAGGCAGCTGGCTTTGAGGTAAAGACAATTTGTTCTTTTTAAAGCATCCTCCTAGGATATCGGGGATAATTCATTAAATGTCAATGAAAACAGCCTATGAACTCTAGAGTACTTTGCAAATGCAAGAGATATCAGATTTATAGCATCTGGTTGGAACTGACTAGAAAAGAGTTCCTGGTCAAAGTTGGTAAGGAGCAGGGCTAACATTAATCCAGACTTTTCAAGTACGGTGCATATTTAATTGCATCACTCTTTACTCTGAGAAAATGTGAAGGGGAGGAAAACACGCAAGGAAAGACAAGAGACCTTACAATGGAGCGGGCTTAGCTCACAGTCAATGGAATAATGTTTGTCAATCTTAAGACTGAGGCTTTTGTATCACGGTCTTCATCAGTTTTTAGGTCTGTGACTGAATGGTATTTAGCTTTATTTCCTATGGTTCTAAATTCAGTTTGCATTGGTTGAACAATAGCTTTGTACTACTAACTGTAGGAGGCATGAGTATAGCTACCGAGGTTAATTATCTGGCCCAGAGAAATCTAGTTTTATTGAGCCTTAAGACAGGAATACATATATGGGGCGCCTGGGTGGCTCAGTTGGTTAAGTGTCCGACTTCGGCTCAGGTCATGGTCTCACGGTTCGTGGGTTCGAGCCCTGCATCGGGCTCTGTGCTGACAGCTAGCTCAGAGCCTGGAGCCTGCTTCTGATTTTGTGTCTCCCCCTCTCTCTGACCTTCCCCTGCTCACGCTGCCTGTCTCTTTCTTAGAAATAAATAAAACATTAAAAAAAATTAAAAAAAAAGACAGGAATACATATCATTGTAGTGCGACAAACAGTACATTGAGGTGTGTCATTCCATTTAAGTTTAAAGGAGGTCAGAGCTGATAACTCATGCAGGGTGTCAGGAATGAATTTATGGAAAAATGATCATTTTAAAAGGTGGTATACATGGGTAGTTAGGGCATGTTCAGACCTAGACAAAGCATCAAAGATATTCCAAATACTAGGTTAATGGTCAGCTGCATTATTGCAGGGGAAACTGGGAAGAGGTTTTGAGAAAACTGAGTCTTTCTTGGAAGTATGAACTGGTGGTGTAAATTCAACGTCATACTGTGGAGAGTATTGAAGATTAGGTATATTAATTCAACAAATATTTGCTGAAAATCTACTGACTACTGGATATTCTTTTGAATTCTGAAGTAAACAGTGATGAATAAGACAGATAGCTCAACATGAAACTTAAATGTTAATGGGAAAGAGACAGCAAACAAAAAACTATACAAATAATTGGTTTCAGTTGCAGCGTGTTCTTTTAGGTTAAAATTTTTTAAATGATGTTTAAATATGTAACAGAGAAGGTCAGCACCTTCTTAGGAGTCAGAAAAGGCTTTTCTGAGGAAGTAACATTTGAGTTGAGACCTGAGAGATACAAGGCATTAATTTATGTATGGACAATGTGTTTGAACTGTGATAGCTTTGAAAGCTTACATTGGGCCAGATTTTAACTGTTGTAGTATGAGCAAAAGCTTACAACTTGGGTCAAAGGTGTTTTGACTTTGGTGTCTGACTGTGGTGGGTTTTTCCACAGGCAAATGGGGTGTCTCTATAGAGGCTGGGACCTAAGAAACACATGGGCTTTAAACAAAGGCATATAGAGCACAGCAAAGGCATTGGGGCCTGTCAGAAGTGCTCAGGCGGTGAAAGGGCATACAGGAGGCTCAGAATAGAGCAGGGGACCTTTGAGATGGTGTCAGAGGACTCCAGCTAAGCAGATCGTGGCAAACCATTGACTGCTTTTTAGTAGTTGTGAGCACTGACTATACAGGTACCATGTGACCTGTCATTTCAGGCTAGACTGACATGCACAGACATGCTACCTAGTCTCAACCCATTTTCTCGTCTTTCAAGTTCAACTAGATCTCATTTTCCAGTTTCTCTCAGTATGAACTATGCCCAGGTGATTATGTTTTAGCCAATAGAATGTAAGTGGAAATGACTGTGTACCACCTTCCGGCTCAGCTCATGTAACCCTTCATGTCATCCTCTCCACTTTATCCCCCTCCATCATCTCAGTCAGATGAACAAGGTGACGTTGGGAGATGACGAGACTAAAGAGGAAAATTAAAATTGAGAGGTAACACATTTGTAGATCTTGGTTCCTCAGAAAGGGTTAAAGTTTAGGATTTAATTTAATTTACCCTCTTGCTTGTAAATTTTTTTCTAGTTGAGATTAAGATTTTCTTCTTTTGATTATGGATTATAGATTGATTAGATTGCCTGGCATCTTTAAAACATGTTTAATGTTTATTTATTTTTGAGAGAGAGAAAGCAAGCAGTGGAGAGGTAGAGAGAGAGGGAGGCACAGAATCTGAAGCAGGCTCCAGGCTCCGAGCTGTTAGCACAGAGCCCAACATGGGGCTTGAACCCACAAGCCATGAGATCATGACCTTGAGCCGAAGTCAGGCACTTAACCAACTGAGCCACACAGGTGCCCCAGGACTGCCTGGCATCTTAATGCAGTTGAACATAGGTAGAATTTCTCTTTCTTTTTTCAATTAAATACTAAAGAGTTTATGTTTTCACTCAAAGAGTTATTATTTTTTTTAATATTGCTGAGTACTGGATTTATAATTTTGCTTAGGTGCAAAACTGTTCTGAGAGCTGGGGATTGTATTGTAAGCCAAGGCTACAATATTATTAAATGTCTGGGCTCCACTACTGTGAAACAGTAAAAAATGTTAAACTACAGCAGGATTCCACTACATGAATAAAAATGGATAAAATGAAAAATGCTGTCACATGCTGTCAGGGATGTGGAACACCTAGAACTCTCAGTTGCCATGGGAGTATCATATGACACAACTTTCTTCACAAAATTGTTTGGCAGTAAGTATTTTTCTATCCTGTGGCCTACAAATTGTACTCCTAGGTGTTTATCCAAGAAAAAGAGAGATTATGTTCACAAAAATATATATACACTAATGTGCCTAGTGATGTGCTTCATAACAGGGAAAAAATTGGAAACAGCTCAGGTATCCCTTAATAAGAGAATGGGTTATTTTTTTTTTTATCTGTGGCATATTCCTACAGTAGAAAACCATTGGGCAATAAAAAAGAATGGACTATTGATACTCATAACAACAAAGATTAATTTCGAAAATAGCATGAGCAAGAGAAGCCAGACACTAAAGGACACATATTTGTGATCAGGTGAAATTGATGTATGCTAAGAGAAATCAGAATGAATGCTTCTTGAAGGACAGGAATTAACTGGGAAGTGGCCCAAGATAACCTCCTGGAGGGACAAAAAAGTTGTACTTCTAATAGAGGTGGAGTGTATATATTTGTGAAAACTAATTGAACTGCATATTTAAGATCTATATATTCCGCTGTAAGCTATGCCTCAATAAAAACATAAAAATAAAAATTTAAAACCTACTTAAATTGGGGCACCTGGGTGGCTGAGTCAGTTAAGTGTTCACTCTTTATTTTGGCTCAGGTCATGGTCTCATGGTTCATGGGATCTGACCCGAATTGGGCTCTGTGCTAATAGCATGGAGTCTGATTGGGATTCTCTCTCCCTCTCCCTATGCCCTTCCCCCACTCATTCTCTCTCTCTCTCTCTCCAAATAAACATTTTAAAAAACTACTTAAAGATGAGGCATAAAAACTAAAGTTTAAAAGAACTATAACCATTTCTATGGGGCACCTGGGTGGCTCAGTTGGCTAAGCATCTCACTTCAGCTAGATCATGATCTCGTGGTTCATAGGTTTGAGGCCCCCATCGGGCTCTGTGTTGACAGGAGCCTGGAGTCTACTTGGAATTCTGTGTCTCCCTCTCTCTCTGCCCTTTCCCTACTCACACTCTGTCTCTCTCTCAAAATAAATAAACATTAAAAAAAAAAAAAAACTATAACCATTTCTAGCAAACAATAGCCAAAGCCTGAACTGCTAAAGGAGCCTCAGCTCTGCCCAGGCATAGAGAACTTCTCTGGCAAAGGTGGAGAAGATTAGGAAAGGCTGATAATGAATATTTGACTCTTCTTTCTGTGAACTTGTAATTCACATGAAACTTTACTTTGAATTCATGCTGTTGATTATTAGAATTCATCTTGAAAGTATTTAATCTTAATGCCAAGGATATTATATATAATTGTAATTAGTTTTTTTTAACCTGGGGAGTATTTATACTTTATATTATCTACATATCCTACAACTATCTTTTAATGCTATTGAAGAACTGCTGACATGCTATGTTGGACAATATAGCTAACACAGTCTGGGATGAAAGAAAGACTAGGGGGAAAATTTTTACCCATATGTACAGAGCTTCCTGATCAGGTTTTACTCTGCCCATAAAAAGTCCCAGGAGGGCACTCCACACGTAGACTTCCATGGTCTACAGCTGAATGGCATAGGATTATTTTAAGCCAAAGGCACTTGAAAAACAGCAGGTACAAGGAGGATGCTCTGACTTTTCCATTTCTTCCTGAAGGCAGGAGATAAAATTCCCATGTGAAAGATGCTCTCCCTACACCACAAGGGAAGAGACTTTCTTATCACCAGAGACGAAGCATAGGGGCTACAAAAATTCTGTGCAAACAGACCTTATTAAAATAAATCCCATCTTCCCCTAGTCTTCTTATATATTTTAGTTAATTGTCCACAATTACTTGTCTTTGATCAACATAGTATATAAGCATTCAGGTCTTCATTTTCCTAGGACTGCTTCATGAACATATAAAACTGTATGTTTTATTCCTGTTAAGCTGTCTCATGTAAATTTAATTATCAGGCTCAGAGGAGATCCTAAGGGGGTAGAGGTAAAGTTTTCCTCCCTGTGAGGTTCAGTTAGCCAGCGCATTGGGTTCCCATGCAAAGTTTCATCTTTCTTAGCCTTTAGAAATAAAATAGTCATTTTTTTTTCTTCATCAAGTATGTGCTGCCTGTTTTGAGTGCCTCATCCTTAGCTGGTATTGGACAATATATTTGTGGAATTAATGGTCTACTTTTTTCTCATCACAATCTTGAGTAGACATTTTCACTATTCGTATTTTACAGCTAAGGAAACAAAACAGTTGGCCAGGATCACCACGTTAATACCAAAGACAGACTCCTAATAATTGGTCCTATGCTGTGTTCAGTGGCAGAGAGACACTCAAATCTCACTTCCCCCACCTCCTTCACATCTTTGTTCGAATTCAAGTTTCTCAATGAGCCAATCTTAACCATTTCATTCAGAAGTACACTTCCTCCTCTGGCCATTCACTTGTTCTGTTATTCTTCATAGCACATATTACCTTCTGGTGTAAAATCAACTTTGTTGTGTTTTTAGTTTACTGTTGATTTAGAATCTGATTCCAGGTGCTTTCAAGAGTAACTGGCATTAAATAGATGTTTAAAAATTATTTGTTGAATGAATTAAAAGTTACAGCTCTTTGGAAGTATTAAAGAATAAGACACACTTGTTAGTCCCACAGCCTGAGTTTTAGAAAATAAGTAACTCTAGCTTTCCCCCCAACTTTTCAATATTATAAAATCCCTGAATCCAATTGATGAGTAAAAAATTAATAGTACTACTACATTATGTAAGGTATCTAGTACACTGAGGTATTTGGCAGAAAATGACTCCGAAACATAATATATGTTAACATATGTAAAGTGGATGGTGACTGATTTTCAAAACATTATTCATACATGTGTGACTTTAATTAGGAAGCTATAACAGATACATTATGAATTTTCATGAAGAAAAAAGCCAGCATCTGGACTGGAGATGCTACACAAAGAGAAAGCTGAGCTTCCTCCTCCTTTTCCAGAATGCATGAAATCTAAATTTCCTTCATTAGAATTCCCTCAGAAGTAGTAAAATAAACCCTACGCCCTAAGTCAATAAGCCTTACCGTCAATACATTGGTGATTCAAAGCTTATAAATAAGGCCCACAATTCCATAGTTTTTTTTAATTTTCTCACATGAAAACATGAAAATATTTCAATAAATCCCTACGTTCTTGCTTTGTACATGTATTTTTTAAATATATGCAATTGTATAAGTATGCTTATCTTAGATGTTTATTTTTTTAATAAAGTATTATCAACTTTAAACTCTCCCAGATTTAAGTCCTTTAACATTATCAAAAAAGCACTACTTCAAGAAATATTTTTCTCCAAAATTCATGGAAATATTTGAAAAGATCATAATTCTATATTAAACCCTTATAAAATACTTTCTTCTACATATGGACATATTTTCCATCTTGAGAATGCATATGAAAACAATAACTGTTTTTAATTCAATAAAATATCCACTTAGTTCTAGAATATTTATACTATATCTTAGATAACATAATAATGACTTAATGTCTTGTAATTGTTTCTTTAATTTATCATCTCCCCAAGAATATTAAAATCTCCTGGAAGACAATAAAGTACTGAAATGATTTATTCTTACTCCTTCTATTATTAAACATAAAATAGGCATGAAAACATTTTTGGCTGGTTAAACAATTGGAAATTAATTTGAATATAATCCATTCAATGCAAATAACTATACATCCTTATACAAAATATGACTAATTATTCCTTAAGCCAAGTCAATAAACAATTCCTCCAAGAAATCAAAATTTGTTATATATTAAGTAATTCTGTCTTGTTTCTTTGTAAAATTGCTGATGACTATCCATGACTTTGATCATTAAAAGTCATATATATACACATATATATGTGTGTCCATTTATTTGGTATGCACTGTCAGATGCTTTAGCACATGTTTTCTTTATTTTTTCCTTAAAGCATTTTTTAAAAGCATCATTGTCTTCACATTATTGATGAGAAAGTATAATTAGAGAAGGCTTAGAGAAGTATAATTAATTCTTTAACTGGCAGGAAAAATCAGAGCTGATATTTAAATGCAAATCTTTAGAATATAAATGCAATTAACTTTCCAAAAGTTACAAATAGATGGCTCATTACTTACATATTTTCTGTCCATTACTACTGGTGTATATTAAGCAGGTATGTAACATACTAGTGCACATTGTAGAAGATAGAGAGGAACTAGATTTATCATAATGATCATTACATAATGTGTAAAAATTCTGAATCACTATGATGTACACCTGAAACTAATATGATATTTTATGTCAACCGATTATATACTTGTATTAAAAAACAAACTAACCTCTAAGCATAGGTCAACACCTCTAAATGGATATACACTAATGCACATATCAGTATGGGACTGGTTTTCTTGACTTGACATTATGTATATGCACCTAATAAAAGAGAGTTGCTTTTGGCCCTTTCCAAAGTGGCTTCTACTTGGGACAGAAAAGTGGTTATTATTTTTGTGCCAGGAAGGGTCAAATAATCTTAATTCATCATCTTTGCATTTACTTTTAATGGTTTTCCTCTCTTGCACTATAGATTAGCAACATTTACATTTAGTGCTTAGCAGTATAAAAATATGTCATAGTCTAAGTTCAACTTTGTACTATTTAGGTTATTTAATATTTGTTGTTAGGCATATGGTAGGTATTCAAATATTTACTTTACTGAAGAAAGACTGTGTCATTATTTTCTTTGGAATTAAGACCACTAAGTTAGTTGATGGGCTCCATCCAAACCACTGGGAATTATAATGCTAATTTCATATGAATTCCATCTAGGCTGTTCAAGTATATGTTTGTTTCAGTTTTTTGGCACCTCCAACTTTTTGTACCTCCAGGAATTAGGAAAATCAAGTTGAACACTCAGTTTAATATATTCAGTCCATAAGTAGCCTCTACAATAAATGCCAAATCCTAAAAATTCATAAAACCCTCCAAACAAAACAAGATTTATGACAGAATCTTGTGTTACTTATTAAAAATTACAGTGGAAAATTCTCTCTGCTGGGTTTGCTCTTTTCATGACCATAAGGGCTACTAACATAGGGATGCATCTTTTTGGTTAGGTTTGTAGTCTTTGATTCATCGTCTTCAATTTGAGAAAGCAAGCCCCAAGAAGGGGTCTGGTTTACATCACTGGAATAAGACAATGGCTCTAATCTGCAATCTTCTGTTTTGTTACAACTCTTTGAAGACCAATTTCAATTTTAACTTGTCTGTTTTCTCTTCTCTTTTAGTACAAAGCCGGTTTGATTATGGGAGGAGTGGAGGTAATGGTGGCGGAGGTGGCGGTGGTAGCGATGGTGTGTGTGTGTGTGTGTGTGTGTGTGTGTGTGTGTGTGTGTGTAGGAGGTACGGTGGCTGGGGAGAATGGAAGGCAGCATACAAGGGCTGTATTGTCAATCTGCTTATAAACCTAACAGGTTTTTTAGCTGAAATTTCGCCAATGTTAATTGTACATGCAGAATTCACACTGGGAAAATCTCCTTGGGAAAAAAAAAAAGACGAGTGCACAGCCGGCCTGTTATGTAAGATGTTTATTTTCATCCAATTCAACCCACCATAGGCAGAACAGAAAATAGGCCAGCGCTTCTGACCGGTGACATCACCTCATCATCAGGAGAAAGCAGGAAAGGCTGATCACCATATTGTTAGCAAAGAGGAGAATTTTCTTCCACAATTGTTTCTCTTGTGGAAACCTTTATTTCTAGAGATAGTGATCTCATCTCCCTTTGATGTTTATTTCTTCAGAGTCTGTAATAACAGTGAAGCTACCTGAATTTCAGTTCTTATACAATGCACATCAACACTTATTTTGGTGCTTTTTCTCCGGATTTCCAAACTTTAAAAGATTGGATCATTTTTAGCAGAACATTGACAATCCTGAAGAGATTGTGGGGTGAAGAAGGATAATCATCTTGATATTTCATTTTATGTACTACTTTATGTAGTGCTGGATGATTTGCTTTGCAGAATGCTTCCTTTACTTAGGCTGCTTTGCTTGTGTCTTTAAGTAAATGAGCATCGTATTTATTTCATGAATACGAAGAACTCATTGCACATTTTTTAAAAAAGCGTTTTGAGCGGCTCATCATCTCTTTTAGAATATACATGCTGTTGCAACTGATAAAGAGTGAGGTAGGTGAAATTGTGTGTGAGCATCATTATTTTCTATTCAAAATTAAAGGGAAACCAAAAACATGATCCTTTGTATTTGAGAGGTTGATTCAGCTATACTTAGAAAGTATGTCACAGTGAAACTACCCACTCTGGTCTTCATTATGGCAGTTTTTGCAAAATGTCTTTTCTCTGTTAAGGGGCAATCTTCAAGATCATTCTACTTCATCCACCTGTTAACACTACTTGCCTATTTTTGTTCCATTCTCCCTCTAGAGGAGATTAGTGAGTATTACAATTCAAACTTAAAAATTGAATCTACCAGCGGGTCTAACTTAAATACAATCATAAGAATAATTCCTTGACTTCATTTATATGAACCTTAATTGGGTCGTACGGTCCTAGAAGCCATTACCTTAAGTAGCTATAATTTTTCAACATCTTTTTCTTTAAGCTGGAGTGTCAGGATGCTAAGGAGTTGTTTATTATTATTGTTATTGTTATAAACCAGAATCTTCCTGCTAAAGAATAATTGTATTAGAAAAAGCGGATATACCAAGAAGGTTAGAGTGTCATTGTCTAATGCAATGAATGAGTTGTGTGCACAACAGCCTGATTCTCGTGTTCTGGATTTCACATTACATCTATTATGTGGCCTTGGAGAAACTAGATGCAATTTAATGCTATGTAAATTGGCAATAGAGATAAATAAGTGGCCAAGTTACCTGCTGATTCTACAGTTAAATATTAGGGATAGCACAAAAATATCCATAAACATTTAGCCTGAAAAAGAGTATAGAAAAGGGCTCTCTTTGTTTCTAGAGACAAGAATGGCTTGGTTTGTCTATCCATAAAATGTTTTCTCTATCCATAAAATGAAAATGATTATATCTACTCCAGTAGTGTGGGATCAAATACATACATTTGGTACACATTGGTACATATAAATACAGTACCTCGTATGTGACTGACTTAGAGTATTTTCTCTTCCAATATTTTGTAATAAAAATTCTCTGTGCGTGCCTGGGCAGCTCAGTTGGTTAAGCGTCCGATTTTAGCTCAGGTCATCATCTCACAGTTCATGAGTTTGAGCCCAGCAAAGGGCTCTGTGCTGACAGCCAAGAGCCTAGAGCCTGCTTCAGATCCTGTGTCTCCCTCTCTCTCTGGCCCTCACCTAGTTACACTCTCACTCTCAGACATAAGTAAGCATTAAAATTTTTCTTAATTATAAAATAAATAAAAATTAAAAAAAACAAATTCTCTGGCTCAGCCTGAAAAACAAAAACAAACATTTATTAAAGTTTAGAGGAGTGTCTTCCCATTTTTTATATACCCTTTTCTATGACCTTCCTTTAAATTTCAGAGTAAAGGCATGATTTTGTCTTCAAAATGTGATGCTATACTCCTGCAGAAATTCCAGTCAAGGGAGGGCAGTCTGGAGAGACAGAAATCTGTGATGTCTGTGTCTCAGGATGAGCCGTGTTTGCAGTGGGTTGTGGAAGGAAAAGAAGGGACAGGTACTTCTTTATGTTTTGACCCAGAAAGAAGTTCAGCTGAGACAGTTTAAAAAAGCAAGATACAGTAGAGTATGATTATGTATATTATATTTGCATTTCAAAAGCCCAGAAAATGATTCATGAATCCGTTTGCAGGAAGGTGGGATTATGCAAAACTTTGGGACCTTTTCCTTTCTCTGTAATGTTTGCATGAAAATATTTCAATACATGGTACACATGTAAAATTTCATAAGGAGAAAAGAAAGTTTTTTTCCCATTTCTGAACTCCGTTCGGTAACTTGGTCTTCCTCCCCAAAACAACCACTGTTAACAGTTTATCATCCTAAGATATTTTTAATGCATGATACATACATAAGCATATATATGCACACTAACGTCTATCTAACAGCCAACGGTATTATAACTCATGCCTGAGCAAAGCTTGTCTAACACATATTTTCACTGGAGCACATCAAAACCTTCTTGTGCTTCGGAATACTAGATAGCACCTCAGCGCTAACCTTGTGGTCATTTTAAACAGCAAGGTCACCAACAAAAAGCACACAAATGAGAAAAAATGGGCAATGGGTAGACTGTAATAAGGACCCTTATTCACCGTATAGGAACAAAAACAGGAAGGCGGAGTGCCACATTGTTTGACCTAGGAAGTTTTGTGAATATTGATTTTGAGGTTATAAATAAATTTTAGCAAGTAGGCAAACTCATGAATAATGAGGATTGACTCTGTGTGTGTGTGTGCATAAGCATATGTGTGTATATATATATATACACACACACACAAATATATATATACACATAAGTATATATATATACACATAAGTATATATATATATACATAAGTATATATATACATCTTCTTTGTTACACATTAGCAATATACTATATGCACTATTCTGAACATTGCTTTAGAGTATTTCTTAGTGTTTAATAATACAGACTATGAAGTTAGATGGCTTTCTTTAGCTCTGTGACCTTGAGCAGATTACCCAACCTTTATGTATTCCTCATCTTAGCTCTGATACAGGGATTATAAGAGTACCTCCTCGAGGGGATTGTTGTGAGGATCAAATACGTTAATGTACAAAAAGCACTTAGGACATACCCATTGTCATTTAAGAGTATACGTCAGGGGTTATTCCTTATTGGCCCAGATAGCATGTCCTCATTCTTTTTAAAAACACAACAGTATTACATGGTATGACTATCTCATCATTTTTTAACCTCCTGCCCACAGAGTACATTTAGATAAGTTTCTCTTTTGCCTCAATAAGAATCTTGGAACACACACATCTCCATTTCCAATGTGGAGAGCTATCTCGAGGCAAGAGTTGTGCATTTTTAATTTTGATGTCTATTACCACATTTCTCTCTAGGATTTGTTACAATATTCATGTATAATCAGGAAGAAAAGGCTGTTTGCTTTCAATAAAGAGAGAAAAAAGAATGACTCTTAGTTTTTACCTTTAAAAAGGTTTAGTTGACTAAGTGATTCCTTAATTATTTGCCATGACAATGTAAATAAGAAGAACAAGAACATTTTGTTCTGCCCTGTGGTTTTGATTTACAAAGCATCAGAAGGATTGCACATATTTTGCAGACTTTGTGAGAATTCTCTCTAAGCCCACCACTACAGAATACTGTATCGGCCCAGTAAGATTTTACCTTTTCAGTTAAGCCAGAGTAAAACTATCATTTCCTTACTTGGTGGCCCTCTTTACGTTTGTCAGCCTCCAGTGAAGTCTCTTACGTTTTACATTATTTGGGAGAATAAGTAGGAAGAGCAGGGTAATTGATACGCATTGTGCTTTATGGACACTAGTGTTACGAGCAGAAACTCAATGGAAAAAAATCTTGTTTATAAGGATCTTTTTCACAGCAGAGAGCATTTCACAAAGAGCTTTCACACATAAGCATAAGAGCTTTCACAAAAATGATTCTGGCTTCTTCAACATTTCCACCTTACTGCTGCCTGCCTTCCCCCCAAATCACTGCAAGACAGGTGTGATTGAAGTTTTGCTTCCTTTTACAACTGAACTGTGTTTTAAGAGCATATTATGTTTCACTTCTTTTATTATTTTTTTTTTCTTTAGGAACCTTCATCAATCTCTTTACAAGCAACCACAAAGATATCTGGAATTCTGATTATAGGCTGTGGAGACAATAACCACGAAGAACCGAGCTGAGGCACATTTTCAACAAGGGGAGGATGTCATTGGAAGCTCTCTATGGGAGTGGGAAAAGGTTCCAGAAAATAGTCTGAGTCACTCTTATTAGGAGAGTCAGGGAAGAGAGCAGCTGTGTGAAATTAGTACCAGTATCTTCCTATCCTTCATTTTAAACTTTTCAACAGATCTTTTTCTGGTCAATTCTTCCTGAGAAGGGCAACCTAATCAGACATAATCTTTGCTTTTAGAAGTTACCATGGTGACTGGTCAAGACAGACTGCCTTCTCTCTGCCTCATACAGTTTGTATGGTGCTAAATAAGTCTTGTACACCATCTGAGTTTTTCTTTGAGTGATGAAACAAATAGGGAGCATTGAAATTTTTCACAGCAATCAGAAATGATATTTCCCCATATTGATTTTTTCCTTTCTTTTTTGCCCTTTCTTATCCATGCCGTCTCCCTTTGAAGTATACATCAAGTCACGACCCTTATTACAGAAAGCAAAAATACAGTGAATCTTTAAAAAAAAAAATGGACCAGGATAGTGAAAGATTTACCTACCACGTACATTCTGTTAAAGTGAAAGACAATTTCACTCCCCCAGGCTGACAGACAGAGACTTGCACAGACACTCAGAAGCGCCGCTGTGGTTAAATGAATCTAAGAACAGCCCTTAACTGGTGGGGGGCGAGATAGGAAGAAACAATGCGTACTAACTTAAACAAAATTTTAAACGGACTTTTTATTTTTCAGGGCAGTTTTAGGTTCACAGCAAAAATTAGTACCAAGTACAGAGATTTCCTATACATCCCCTCACTCCATGCATCCAGAACCTCTTTCACTGTCAACACCCCCCACTGGAGTGGTATCTTTTTTACAGATGAGGACCCTACACTGATATCATTAACACCCAAAGTACATGGATTGTATCCTCTTCACTCAAAGTGTTGTACATTCTGTAGATTTTGACCAATGCATAATGTCAAATATCCATAATTATGGTCTCTTCACTGCTCTAAAAACTCCTTTGTACTCTGTCTATTCATCTCTCCCCACCCTCCACCCCCACCCCCTCGCGAACCCTGATCTCTTTACTGTCTCCCTAATTTTGCCTTTTCCAGTTTTGTCATATTGTTGGAATCATACCCTGGGTAGACTTTCCAGTTTGGCTTTTTTCACTTAGTAATATGCTTTTAAGGGTTTAGCAATTTTTTTTAAGACAGAGAAATCCCATTTTCTTCTTCTGCTTTATTGACCACTTCATTTTCCTAAAGCTTCTGATTCTTTGAGGCTTATGAACAAAGTTGAGCTAGCCAGAAAATGCCAAGCACAAAGGGTTTCCGAATTTGAAATCAGTCTCCAAAGTGGAAAAAAAGAGAGCTAAAGGAAACATTAAACAAGACAGAGAGAAACAAAGAAGTACCACCAGTGTTTTGACCACCACCACCACCACCACCAAAAGTCAAACAGGCAAGAGAATGGCTGACCTGAAGACATAAGTTTTAGAAAAGTAGGTAGTGACAGAGAAGAGCTCTACCAGTGAGGTGAGCAAGGATGTATGAGAAGAGTTCCTTAGTGGAGGGGAGAAAACTGGCTTTAAGTTCTGGCCCCTCCAAGGCATGCACATGCCCTTGTCCGGGTGTTGAAGAAGCAGTGAGCTATTCTCTTCACTCCTCCCTACCCCCAAAAGGCCAGATTGCTGAGGAAATGTCCAGAGAGTTGTTAACGCTCTGTTTACTGGTAGACTGTGAGTCAGCGCTAGGTCTGAAGTTTTCTCCAATCCCCTGATTAAAATTAATCGCCTTCTCAGGGCTCCCAAAGCTCTTTGTTTATGACTCATGTGGGCAGATTAATCATTTTAGGTTTTGCATTACTGTTATTTATGTTCTAGTTTTCCTTCTTCACTAGACTGCAAATTCCTCTAGGACAGGAATTTCATTTTTCTTCAACTTTTCGTTATGCACAGCGCCTTACACACAGCAAATGTTCAGTAAACATTGGTTAAATAAAACCAAGTTAGAGTCTATAGGTACATGATATGATTTTCCCCCTCCCCTAACAAAATGATATATATGGATGGCAAAGTCTGTGGTTGCCAGTGTTCCTGCTGCCTAAGAGAAAGGATGGCTATGATATATAAAAACATGGTGGGTAAACATTTGGAGATATTATCTTTTTCTTTTCCTATAACTCCCCTCAAGTCTTTCTGGGTTTTGGTTTCTAAAATGTCTAAACATTTGGAACGAGGAATTTGAAGGGATAGACAGATTATCTCGAAATAAACCAGCACACAAAAAACAATCCCTTACTGTATATCCTTATAAAAAGACCTCTGAGTTGGGGTGGGGGAGAAATGGCAAGCTAAATAGAGAGGTCTATGTGTCCCAAAAGCAGAGGAAAACTGTACACCACAGTGCTGCCGGGAAGGCCACAAGACCCAAGAAAGAAATAGCTGTGGGGCACATAAGGCAGATGGCCCCGTATGCAGTCTGAAAAAAAAAAAAAGAAAAAGAAAAAATCCCATGCCAGAATCATGGCTCAGAACAGCAGAGAATCCCTGGATCTGAAGGGAACCAGGCAGATGGGGATAATGGATATTCCAGTGAAAATCAATGTGGACAAATCACTGAGAAGCAGATCGTTTCCCTCTCCCCCACCAGCATCCTCTACCCTTCCAAATACCATGCCTGGGTAATACCCTGTAACAAAAGCTGTAGTATGACCACAAGGTAAGAAATCCTAAAAGTTTTAAAGGTTAAGGTCAGTATAATGGGGGCTCTATGTAGGAAACTAAGTTGAATTGTAGAAAATAAACCAAATTTAGTTACTCAATCGTATTTATACACTCAGATTCATACTTGTTTCAGAAATTTGAGGGCAGGGAAGAGCCTCCACACTCTTGAATCTCAATACCTATAAGCAGATAGAAAGGATGAGGAGCTGTTGAGTCAACAATTTACTTTGAAATGAAAAGAGAAAAATAATTCAACAAGATTTCCTAATGTTCCAATTTCTCAATTGGAAGTTCTAAAGTCAAAAGAGTTTAGCCCTAAATTATGTACTTAGATTCTCAGTCTCCAAAAATGTCTGCATTTGGAATTAGGTGAAATTTTATAAATAAAAATAAATTTTGAATACTACTGTGTATTCATGCTTATTCATGAGAGTTAGTATTTTGTAGGAAACAATTTCCAGTTCAATGAAAGGGCTGAGGCCATTTATCATAAAAGCCTGAGGGATACAGAGGAAGCTACGACACTGTTTTGTGAAGAAGTCGATACATTGAATGACCAGGCAACAGGATAAGAATATAAGCAACTCGATTTGAGTTTAAGTTTTGGGTCCCACCTCTTGAAGACTCAGGAGATTCATAAAATGTATATAGTAATTACAAATTCTCTTCATTCTTTCATGCCCTAGCTATCTTACATATATTTGTTGATAGAAAACCTACTTCCTAACTTTTATTTCACTGTTTCATAGAGTGTGATCAACATTCATGGTCCCCATGTATACAAATACACACACATACATACACACAGATATATATATAGATATAGATAGATAGATAGATACATGTTCAATCAGAGAAAGAAGTACTCTTTTGCCTTTGAGGGCCTTCTTTCTATGCTTTTTCTGATCTTAACTCCAATCGAAATGTTTTATCTTGCTAAATGAGGCTATTCCTTATTCCTTTTCCTGCCTTGTTTCCAAAGCCAGCCAGCCATCTTTGTTTACTATGCGCAGCAATTGTGGTGAGTAACTTGCATTCCTTAATCATGCCATGGGATTCCCAGCTTTTCATATGCATCTTGCTTTGTCTGGAGTTCCCTACAACTCATAAAGGCTAACTAAATCATCTCCTGTATGCATGCATCCCTTTTTCATATCCCATTCCACAGGTAGAATTGTCCACTTTCTCTGTGTGCCCCACTGTACCACCCACATTATTTACTCATTCATTCATTGAAAACTTATTAAATAATATCAACTATTTGTCAGACACCGTGTTAGGTGCTGTCAAACTGAGGGAGGATGTTCATAGTCTCAGTGATCTGAGAGCATACTAATTATAACCATAATTCAGACATGAACTTTATTCCTTACTGTCCATTTCACTCTATTTTATTAAGGATCATTGAGACTGATACTGCTTTATTTATTCATTATTGGGTCTTCAGCACCATCCATGGGGGTTTAGACCTAGGAGGCATTAAATAGATGTGCTGAATTCAAATTTTCCTCTTGCCATAAATGATGAAGTGGAATCCCTTGAGAATACTTTTAAGCTACATTTCTTTTTTTTTTTTTTTTGAAGACACATATGGGAAACGTTTTTATTTTATTTATTTATTTTTTTTACAAATAGTTTATTGTCAAATTAGTTTCCACATAACACCCAGTGC
Source organism: Hyaena hyaena (assembly GCF_003009895.1). Taxonomy (NCBI): domain Eukaryota; kingdom Metazoa; phylum Chordata; class Mammalia; order Carnivora; family Hyaenidae; genus Hyaena; species Hyaena hyaena. The sequence continues at coordinate 74,608 of NW_024080802.1, forward strand.
TCATCCCCACGAGTGCCCTCCTCCATGCCCATCCCCCTCCCCCCTACATCCATCAGTCCTCAGTTTTTGTCAGCATTCAAGAGTCTCTCATGGTTTGCCTCTCACCCTTTCCCCCACCATTTCAAACCTTCTACTCCCCCTTGATACTCAATAAAGTTCCTCCTAATCCTCCTAGACGTGCAAACATATGATATTTGTCCTTCTCTGCCTGACTTATTTCGCTCAGCATAACACCCTCAAGGTCCATCCATGTTGCTGCACATGGCCAGATTTCATTGTTTCTCATTGCCATATAGTATTCCATGGTATAGATAAACCACATCTTCTTGATCCATTTGTCTGTTGATGGACACTTAGGCTCTTTCCATGTTTTGGCTATTGTTAAGCTACATTTCTAAATTAAAAAATAAAAATTTTAAATTAAAAAGTGTGTACTTGTAAAATTTAAGCAACACAGAGATTAAAAAAAAAAAAAAAAAAAAAAACCTCAATGAGTTCTTCACCATCCTTAATGTCCCCGGGTTAGCCAAAGTTAACAATATGTTCTACTCTTTCCTCTATCCCTCATTTAAAGCCATATAAACATATATAGGGATTTCACTTACATATTTTATAAAAATGCAGCATATATTTTCATGAGGGATATCTAACTGCAATTTCCTTATAATTTCTTTCAGAAAAATTTTAACTATGAATTCAGTTCCTTTAATAGATACAGGGCTATTCAGGTTATCCTTTTCTTGAATGAATTTTGGTATTTGTGTCTTAAAAACTTTGCCCATTTCACTTTGGTATTGAATTTATTAGCATAAAATTGTTCTTTATGTTTTCAGATACCCCTGTATGCTGTGTAAAATTTAATTATGTTCCTCAAGAATTTTTTTTAAAAAGTTGACATACAATCTAACCATTCCACTTCTGGGTGTTTATCCAAATGAGCTGAAAGTGAGATCTTGAGGAGATATTTGTACACCCATGTTTATAGCACCATTGTTCATAAGAGCTAAAACATGGAAGCAACCCTGTGAATCAGTGAATTAACAGATAAACAAAGTGTGGTATATACAAACAACAGTATATTGTTCAGCCTTAAAAAGGGAGATTCCACAATATGCTACAACATGAATGAACCTTGAGGACATTATCCTAACTGAAAGAAGCCAGTCGCAGAAAAACAGATACCGTATGATTCCACTTGTGGGAGGTACTCAGACTGGTCAAAACCATAAGGACAGAAAATAAAATGGTAGTCTGGAGCTGGGGTTTGGGGGGCTTGGACATTGTTTAATGAGGACAGAGTTCATCTTAAATGAAAGGAGTTACAGCAATGGATGGTGGTGATGGTTTACAACAATGTGAATGTATTTAATGTTACTGAACAATCACTTAAAAACGGTTAATGATAAGTTTTAATTATGTGTATTTTACTACCATAAAAACTTTCTTAAAAAATTGTCAACACCTGGGATCCAAGAACTGTCTTTATTTTTAACTTTGGTATCCACAGAATAGAAAAATGTCTAAAACCATGTAGCATCTTGGAAAGTATCTCTAGAAACCAATAGTCAACTTCACTAATACCAGTAGACACATTCTCTGTAAAAAGCTGTATCTGGGCATCAGGTGACTCAGTGCGTTAAGTGTCTGATATCAGCTCAGGTCATGATATCATACCTGGTGGGTTCCCGTCCTCCAGGTGGCTGATAGCTCAAGCCTGGAACCTGCTTCAGATTCTGTATCTCCCTCTCTCTCTAACCCTCCCCTACTCATGCTCTCTCTTTCTCTCAAAAATAAACATTAAAAAAAAATTCTAAGGGGCACCTGCATGACTCACCTGGGTTGCTCAGTCAGTTAAGCTTCCAACTTGGATTTTGGCTCAGGTCGTGATTTCATGGCTCATGTATTCAAGCCACGCATCAGGCTCTGCTGACAGCTTGGAGCCTGGAGCCTGTTTTGGATTTTGTGTCTCCCTCTCTCTCTCTCTGCATTTCCATATTCTCTCTTTCTCTCTCAAAACTAAAGAAGTGTTGAAAATAAATAAATAAATAGCATATTAAGCCCTAAATCAGAAGAAGTGGGGGTGGAGAGACAGTAGTAGAAATGAGCTGAACAAGAGATGCTCATAGCAATGTGCTCTTTCAGGTGACAGGTTTATATTTGTAATTTATTCTTATTGGTATGGGAGATCATATTTGTTAACTACGGATAAATACTATTCTTCCTTAGCAAGTTAATCCAACAGTAACACCAACAAATATACACCACAACAAAGACTGAAATACCAGAAAGTATCTGGTGGTTGGAGACCTCAAGCAGCACCCATGTGGTGATAGGAGCATTCTCATAGTGGCTGGTGGCTCCAGAGGGCAAGCGGGGAGAATGTCCCCACCTTGTTGATAGGCAAACACCGAACTGGTTAGGCTTCCTTTAAGGAGGAGTATACAGAAAAAAATGAAAATCTAATACATAAAAAAGACTAAAAATATAACACACAGTAATGCAGAAGAAGGTAGCTATGCATATGCACATATATGCGTAGACATAAATATGTGTGTATTATGTTTACATGTGTTGATATAGATATTATATATATATATAATGATATAGATACAGATATTTGCTATGGGGAAAAAGCCACTTAAAAAATGCTAGTTACTCTTTAAGAGCTGTTATTCAACAGAGTTCTAAATATTTAATGCATATTCCCTTTTATAATTCACATGGGAAATTATAAGAGTATTCCCATTTTACAGATGAAGAAACACACAAGGCAGTAGTAACACGCTCATATGGCTTTGTAAATGGCAGAGCCAAGGTTAAAATTCAGGGAACCTGACTCCAGGGCCTGAACTCTTAGCAGACTTAAAAACAATTGCCGTATGCTTTCAATAAAATGCTAAGATGATAGATTATAATAAAAGAGACAAAGTGAGATAATAGGAAAAGTCAATTTAAAAAAAGGGGTTCGTTGAAAAAACTGGCAGATTCTAGTAAGAAAAACTGAAAATTTTATAAGGTAAGGAAATGTTAGAAGGATATTTTATTTTTTATTTTAAAATGTTTATTTATTTTGACAGAGAAAGAGAGAGCATGAGCGGTAGGAGCAGAGAGAAGGAGAGAGAATCTCAAGCAGGCTCCATGCTTAGTGTGGAGTTGGACATGGGACTCAATCCTGTGACTGTGAGATCATGACCTGAGCCAAAACCAAGAGTCAGTCACTTAACTGTGAGCCACCTGGAACTTCATAAGGGCATTTTAAAGCAGAAGCATTCAAACAGGCATTAGAAACAATAAATGATATAATCAAATTATGAAAAATATCAAATCAATGATATGGAAGAAAAACAAGATTTGAAAGTTCTCTCTTTCATTAGCCATGAAATCTGGAGAATGAAAACTACAGATACAACACACACAGGTGCGACACTCATGTCCAGACCCACTGAGATGAATGCTTATAACCAGAGCCGGCACTGATCCCTGGAAATTTCAGCTCCTAGGTATAAAATTTCAGAGATCCTCTGAGCATTTTGCAAAATAAGTTGGTTAGTAAACACATATTTTTCAACAAAGCAATTTAAAGTTGTGACAGAGTTTAAAATGGGAATCTGAACATAACAGTTTGTGGCTACATAAGTGAAGGAATCATTTTTTTTATATATGAAATTTCTATAAATGAAGTATGTGTGGATCACTGTTTTAAAACATTTTTAGTATATTGTCTCACTAAGTCACACAATACCTTCCATTTATGGACAAGGGCATGAGAGTTACATAATGTGTCAAAGATTATAGTTCATGGGACACCTGGGTGGCTCAGTTGGTTAAACATCTGGCTCTTGGTTTTGGCTCAGGTCATGATCTCATGTTTCAGGATTCAAGCCCTGCATCGGATTCCATGCTAACAAGGAGGAATCTGCTTGGGATTCTCTCTCTCTCTCTCTCTCTCTCTCTCTCTCTCAAATAAATAGTTGTTAAGTGCTAAAGTAAGGATTCAAAAATACCAGGTAGTATGACTGTACAGTCTGCCTTCTAAATGCTAGATAAAGATCAGTATCTTCATTATAGTTCTATTTGACAAATAGTAACAATACTACGTTTTGGAGAACTAATGCTATTACTACTTTTTAAATAAGGAAGCTGAGGCCCAGAGAAATTTAAATGACTTTCCTAAGGTTCATATCTACTGAAGGTAGAGGACTCAAGCCTAGGTTTTCTGATAGCCCAAATACTACCCTGTCCTTTCTTTTTTATTTTTTTTACATTTATTTATTTTTGAGAGTGAGACAGAGCACAAGTGGGGAAGGGGCAGAGAGATGGAGACACAGAATCTGAAGCAGGCTCCAGGCTCCGATCAGACATTCAACACAGAGCCCAATGTGGCGCTCGAACCCATGAACTGTGAGATCATGACCTGAACTGAAGTCGATCACTTAACCAACTGAACCACCTAGGCGCCCTAACCCTGTCCTTTATGCCACCAGTGTCTTTTGTCATAATTCATCCAGAACTTCCTTAGCAGCCTAAATATGATCAACAGACCATCTTAGGAAGAGTATTCAAATTGGTTGCAGGAGAGTATTGAGTTGATAATCATCTGATTGCTACAATTGCCCTGCCACAATTTCAGCTCATTATACTGCCACAAAACAGTTTTAGAACTTCAAATTTGGGACCATGAACAGGAAATTGTACTTCGGGAACTCAAGAGTAGTCCTTTGTGTTAAGTCCCTACATTTGAACCATCTGGGGAGATGGTTTCCACCAGGATCCAGACTGACACCAATGTCAACGTCAGTCATTGAGAACTTATGTTGATTATGTCCAGTAGTACGAGGACAGATACTGCATTTCAATGTGATGTCTCCAGTCACAGGAGTTCAGAGTAATTTGTAAGCCTCAAAGGAAGGAAGGAAGGGCAGAAGGAAGGGCAGAAGGAAGGAAGGAAGGAAGGAAGGAAGGAAGGAAGGAAGGAAGGAAGGAAGGAAGGAGGGAGGGAGGGAGGGAGGGAGGGAGGGAGAGAGGACGGAAGGGTAAGGAAAGGGAGATCATAGGAAGAGAACCAGTTTTCCTACCCTGATCTGACCACTGGCATACTGGAGGATTTAAAACATTTCTGCATACCCTTCCTCCAAAGGGAAAGCACACACACGCAAGGGAGGTTTTAAATAGAAGCAGCTGACTGTTCCCTTTAGTCCATCCCTGTAGGAACCCCTTCTTATTCCAAAGAACTCTCGTATTTTTCAGTTCAACATTTTTTTTCTTCAGTTCTGTTTGAGAATTTAAAATGCTAGGCTTGTTTCTCCGTCAACTATTTTATACGCATAATAACCCAGTCTGGGGTCCGTGTGGGTCGGCCAACATTGGCACACCCTCCGTCTACTGAGGCTCTCCTGTGGCCTCCAGTCCTCACTCTGCTTCAAGCCTGCTTTGTGTTGGCTGCTGAACATACAGACTTGTATGTTATTAATTCCACAGCTTATTTTGAAATTTGCCCCTGAGACCATCTCTTCAACTGCCCTTCGGTCCGAGACACAAAGCTTTTAGTCTCTAGTATTTCTCTATCAAATGGTTTATATTATCATTATTTTTCCACTTTCTTTCCAGGATAATATAATCTATTTGAGTTTTTATTGGACTTGTGTGGCCAAAAGATACTGGGCCAGAGTAATGAAATGAAGCAAATGAAACATTTATTGATGGCAATATGTCATTGGGTGAAGGGAAGCATTTTAGAAGTAAAGACTTTGTTCCCCCCCACACGTAACACATTGCCATCTGTTCCCATTGCACACAAATCAGTACTGAGGGAGCAACATGAAAGGGAAAATTGGGTCAACATTTACATTTCAAGTCAGGTTGGATTTTGCTTTGTCAGTTTCTTTGGACTGGAAATCTAAAGGTTAAGAGATGATTGCAGGCATGGGGTAAGCAAGACGAGAAATGGATCCTTCCGGGTAGCCCCATGAAATGATGAGACTCAAATAAAGGCAAAGGAAATTAATGGAAGAAGCAGGGTTTTGTGAGAGCTAAGTCTGCCCTTAAATTTATGAGACCAAAAGGATCAGAAAATTCACTTTGACTTGTCATTGTTAAATCTCTGTGTTCACACCTTATTTTCTAACAAACTGTACTTGGTCTACACATGTGCTCTAGGTTACATTGAGACCTGCAAGGTTATTCATCTGACTAGTGGCCTACAAAAACCCAGCACTTAAAAAGATTAATCTTAAAGCACACTTAATGAATAAAAACCATAATCTCTACATTCCCTTACTATAGGAATGAGTACAATTTTGCAAAACCATGAAGAGATGGAATTGTGGGGTTTGTGGTCTAGGGAAATCAACAAAAGTGGGAAACTTTATTTATCCTATAAGAATATCTTGGAGGATTCTGAGCCAGGACATGTTCTTCCTGTTCTCAACCGTGTGTGTGTGTGTGTGTGTGTGTGTGTGTGTGTGTGTACAGCACATTCTTGTGTATGTGTGTTTTGGCAGTGGCGCTAAGATAGAATCTCTTTCCTTATTGGGTACTCATTCATAGTTGGCCTAATGGACCTACGCATTATCAAAAATCTCCTTCCTTAATTCTGTAAGCTTTACTTTTACATGTTAAAAATGATTTGGTGGGGCACCTGGGTGGCTCAGTCCGTTAAGCATCTGAATTCGGCTCAGGTCATGATCTCACAGTCTGTGGGTTTGAGCCCCTCGTTGGGCTTGTGCTGACAGCTCAGAGTCTGGAGACTGCTTCAGATTCTGTGTTTCCCTCTCTTTCTGCCCCTTTCCTGCTCACAGTCTTTCTCTTTGTCTCTCAAAAATAAAATAAAGACATAAAAATTTTAAAAAATGATTCGGTATTGATAATCTACTTTCTTATTTTGGTTTTAGAATCTTCTTCTCCATTACCAAAACCCATTTAAATGTGTTGCTTAACACTTACATGATGATGTTTGTGCTGGATTTAGGGAAATAGGCAATATACGATTCATTTATACCATTCATATCCCTGCTAAAATTCTTTAATATCTTCTCATGGCTTTTGCGTTAAATGCAAAGTCTTTATCTTACTGTAAAAGATCTTCACAGCCAGTTCTCTTAAAACTTCCCCTATTTTAAGATTTTCATCCTAATTCGCTACCTTCAGTTGTTGAGCATTGTATTCTAAAAATGTCATTTAGGGAAATTTTTAAAAATAAGGTTGTATTTTCACTGATATACTTGTCCACTTTTTTCCTAAATATTACTTAGAGGTATTAAAATCTTCAATTATAACGATTTTTTAAAACTCTTCTGTTACTTCTCTCAATTTTTGCTTCATATACTTTGCTGCTCTTTTATTAAGACATACACATTGAGGATTTTTGTGACTTCTTGATGAACTGACCCTTACATTGTTATGAAATCTCTCTTTTTATCTCTGGCAATATTCCTTATCATATTTTTTGTCTGATATTAGTTTAGCTACACTAGCTTTCTTGTGCTTATGGTTGCATTATCTTAATTTCCCCCTATTTACATGTTATATTTCAAATGTGTTTCTAGTAAACAGCTTGTAGTTGGGTTTGCTTTTTATCCAATTTGGATTAAAAAATGGAGTATTTACAGCGATCAAAAGGAATTAAATCTTACCATATGCAGCAATGTGGATGGAACTAGAGTGTTTTATGCTAAGTGAAATAAGTCAGTGAGAGAAAGACAAATACATTATTTCACTCATGTATGGAATTTAAGAAACAAAACAGATGAACATAGGGGAAGGGAAGCAAAAATAAGATAAAAACACAGAGGCAAACAAAACAGAGAGACTATTAAATACAGAGAACAAACTGAGGATTTAGGGCAGGGTGCTGGGTGGGGGGGATGGGCTAAATGAGTGATGGGCATTAAGGAGGACACTTGTTGGGATGAGCAGTGGGTGTTATGTGTAAATGATGAATCACTAAATTCTACTCCTGAACTCATTATTACACTCTATGTTAACTAACTTGCATTTAAATTTAAAAAAAGAAAAAAAAATGGAGTCTTTAATCCAGTTACTTTATTTCATATATATTATATATTGTTTTTTACCTTTTATTTTGAAATATTTTTATTTAGATTTACAAAAAAAAATTACCAAAGTTACAGCAGTATCGCAGAGAATTCACATGTACTTCATAGTCTTATTCCTCTAATGATAACTGACACAATTGCACAACTGTGCAATTATCAAAGCCAAGAAATCAACATTTGGTAGAAAATTATTAATTAAACATGAGCCTTCCTTGAATTACATCAGTTTTTTTCCCCCAATGTTTCTTTTACTCTTCCAGGATCCTTTTCAGGATCTCATACTGCATTTAGTTATCATGTCTCCATGTCTCTTTTAATTTGTGATATTCTTATTTATATTTATATTTTATCTTATATTTATATATTATTTATATTATTCCTCGTGTTTCATGACATTGACACTTCTGATAAGCACTTGTCGGTTATTTTGTAAAATACTTGGATAAGTCTGATATTTTCTCATCATCAGATTGAGGTTGTACAATTTTTGGCAAGCATGCCACAGGAGTATTGTGTCCTTCTCAGTGCATGATGTCAGAAAGTCTAAGATTACAATATGTCTTAATGCTAGTAGATTAATCTTGATCATTTGGTGAAAGTAGTATCTGCTCTGTTTTCCACTATAAAGTTACTATATTTCTCTTTGTAACTGATAAACATCTTGTGAAGGAAATTCTGCAAGTGTGTTAATATCATGTTTTTACTAAAACTTTGGCCTATTGATATTGATTTCCAGTGGTAAACAACATATTTCAAACTTGCAAATACTGCTCTGATACAATTATTGGATTACATGTAAGACTGTTTATTCCAAGTCAAGTCAGAGCAAGAAGGGCCAGTATAATAAATATAAACAGCCATGTCACTTGAGGCATATGACCTGGCAGTACCATGGTACTAGGGGTATCTATGGCAGAGAAAGATGCCAAATAGAACCCTTGGCAAGACCAATAGGAGAATCACAGCACAGAAGTCTAACACTATGGAACTAGGCCATGCTATCTGGAGCAGAGAACTTCTATATCATTTGAAAAATTGCTCATGACATGCTACAGGGCCATAGTAGAAGCCGAGTGTCTGACTGTGGAAAATCAAGTAACCCTTATGTCTTGGTTATTATGAGACCTATCGAGCTGTCAGATAAGGTAGGCTGATCAACAATTTATCTTAAGATGGATATGGTTCAGCAGGGATTGGAACTCAGCAGGACAGAAATTAGAGTAATGTATATACACAAAGAGGCAGCCCAGAAATTCATGTCACCAATTATTGCATGATGCCACTCCCTCAGCTCACAACCATGGCTTCATGAACTATGACTAGCTGACAAAGGAGGAAAAGGCCAAAACTGAGTTCAGGAGTGGGCCAACCTGAGTTATAGGTACAAGATAGAAATTAGTTGTTTTTGAAACAAAGCTCCAGTGAGGGATTGTCCTAGAATACAGTTGTAAAAGCCTCCAGGTTGGGAGAGTATTGGGAAGTACATCTGGCCATCCACTTTATATGGAGTAGAAGTGGCACTCTTTTTTTTTTTTTTTTTTTTTTTTGAGCATGCCTATATTTATGAGCAGTAATGAAGGACTTAGCTGATGGGTCAAGGTCTTCTAGTGAGTGAGGCTAAAAGTTTGGGGAGAAGGAGGTTTGAGGAAGAGACATGTGTATAAATTTATGGGAATAGACACAAAGTGTGAGCATCACTGGTGATTGCCATTGTAGTAGAGGCAGTAAGTCACCACGTGGAGATTTAAAAGAGGCACTAAATCACCAAGTGGAGAGAATGATCAGCTAGTTGACGTCAATGAACTTCTGTCCTTAGACGTCACAGCACTAGCAAAATGGGTTCATGAATTTTATAACTATGGTGGTAGAGATAGAGGCTATGCATTGACTTAGCAACTTGGTTTCCTTATCATCAAGGCTGTTCTAATGATTACTGCAGCTGAATGTCTGATCTGACAGGAACAAAGACTGAAGCTGGATCTTAAATGGGGTAACATGCTTTAAGGAACCAGGCAGCCATATGTTGGCAGGTGGATTACAACAGAGTCCTTCTACTGTAGAAATCACAACATACCTGTTCCTGTACCAAATCACAAACATTCTGGGGCCTTAAAACAGCACAAATTTATTATTTTTTTAATGATCTAGAGGGTAGAAGTTGAGTCTGAAGGTCAGTCTGAGTCTGAAGGCAGAGAACCAGAGTGAATGATGGTGTAATCTTGGTTTGAGAGCATGAGAGGATGAGATGAGGTGTTTCAATTCAAACAATGAGACAAGGGAAAAAGGAGTAAATTCCTCCTTTTTTCTTTTGTTCTATTCATCCTTTTACAGATTGAGTGATGCCCACCAACAATGGGTAGAGCAATCTAATTTACTAAATCTATCAAGTCAAACCCTAATCTTATCCAGGAACACACTCACAGGCACACCTAGAAATGTTTGAGATGGGTACTCTGTGGCTAGTTACACTGACACATAAAATTTACCATCACAAACCCACTCTTCATCAACTTGGCACCACATCTCCTTATAAACCATGCCTAATCTCCAAGTAAAGGCAACAGTAGTGAGGTCATAATTTCATCAAACATGATACAACTATGTGTATAAACCTGAAATAAGACTAACCTGTTCCTCATAAAGAAGATAAAAAAATACTTAAATGATGTTTCTTCCTTGATATCCTGAGACTTAAAAACTGTGATGTAAAATTAATAATACTTAAATATTATGATACTATGTTGCTGGCCCACCAGGATGCTGCCCTGACAGCCAGTACACCTTTTCTCTATTGATGTGTTGACTTATGACAGCTCACAGCTGTCCCCTTTGCTAGAGATTTGCCTTTAGACAAATGGGAGTTATTTTACCCAGGAGGTACTGCCACCCCATCCCCTACATATCCAGAGGCAGACCTTGGCCCATCACTGACTGGCATGGGATACAAAAGTCCTCTCTAAAAATGGAGAAAATTCTGCAGTGTCATCTTCTAAAATGTGCCCATGTGACCAGACTGAAACTAGTCTCTATCTAAAACTATATGTTTTCTTTTCCTCTGTTCTATGCTGCTTCAATCACCTTCTTTCTTCTTCTTTTTTTTAATGCTTAATTATTTTTGAGAGAGAGAGAAAGAGAGAGAGAGAGACAGAGCGCGAGTCAGGGAGGGCAGAGAGGGAGAGAGGGAAACACAGAATCCCAATCAGGTTCCAAGCTGTCAGTACAGAGCCGGATGTGGGGCTCAAACTCACAACTGTGAGATCATGACCTGAGTCAACATCGGAAACTTAACCAACTGAGCCACACAGCCCACCCCAATCACCTTCTTTCTTGTAAAAGAGGTCTTCAATAAGTTATATTTGATTAAAAATCTGTATATTACCTTCTGCTTCTAAGGAACTTGAGCTAAGATATTCATCATCAGATAATCTTTTTATTAAGATTTATATGTTTATATTTAACATACATATATGTTAACAAGCTGTGTTTATATATCTTGGATCCCCTGCCTCCCAATGCTTACGGAGCAAGATATGTTCTTTCTTATCTCTGTAGTCTCTTCATACCCCCTTGCATGGTTAGGGACTTAGTAGGCTTTCAGTAAATGCTTCTGGATGTAAAGGCAGGAGCAGGCTAACTATGTCATGATTCTTTCTAAGCAAAGCACCCACTTTATAACACTTCTGAGCTATATTCTCCATAAATGAATTTTTAATGTATTTTACAGTGGAAAGTTGGCTAATAAAAGGCAAGCTCAAAGATATAACACTAAACTCTCATGGTCTCAATTCCTTACTAAACAGCATCATTTTTATTGTTGTTTCTAAAATGAGATCATCTTTCTTTTCTGCTTTCACATTAACTAGATTTGTTCAAAGATCTGACGTTAATGTCATCAGTCTGGGCTATTGCATGAGTTCCACTAACTGTGTTTTAAAATATAGCCATTAGCATGCCATGGAGGAAGATTTGATCTCATCACGCTATAAATCACTTGTTTTTCTGAGAAGATTGGATATATGACAGACAGCTGTGCTTTATCAATGTTTTCATTTATACATATATCTTTCCCACTTCAAAGTTTGCAGAAGAGAAGAGAGATAATGTGATTAGGTAGCCAAGCATATTCAATGTTCTGAAAAGTAGGTCATTGTTGAGATTAACTGATGGATTAAAAGGATTTAGAAAGGTGGCAAATTTTTGATTTGCATATTTCTCTAAAGAGTCTTGATTCTTGTCAAGTCCTCCTCCCATTACAGAACAGCAAGCCAAAGCACTACATCTAGCAATTTAGTAGTTGCAAATTACTCTTGCCTCGTTGTTGTTTTTTTTTTTTTTGACCTTGAGCAAATTATCAGTGTTTCCACACTAGATTTATTTTCCATAATCCATCAACTACATTGCTTTGGGGGCACCGAAAATAAGACAGGAGAGTGCTAATGTGACACATGAGGACTGAAATAATTAAATAGTGCTCAGCATAAGGCTACTATACATCTCTTTGACCAAGCATTCTTTGAAAATGCCTTAAATGCCAATTAAATAAAGACTGCTTAGTGGCGAGCATTGTTCAGTGCCACTCTTCCTTTTGGTGATTTTGGTCTCATCAATGGTATTTTCAAAAAGATAAATTAATAGCCTTCTCCTAGAACATAATTTATTCTCTTTGGTTCTTTATTTCACCAGCCAGCACTGTATCATATGAACAGTATATATTATATGCATATAAATATTTGAGAAACGATTCTTGTTAAAAACTTGAAATAGGCAAAAAGTTGAAATAAATATGCTTCCACTCATTGATTCACTCATTCATGTATGCATGCATGCATTCATTCATTCAATAAGTCAGTTCGTGTTTAGTGAGGAAAGAAGCACATAAATGTATGGTTAATAAATAAATAAATACTTGCAAGAATAGATCTATGCTCATGACTTTCACGGAGCACAGAGAAAGGACATCTAACCCAAAAGGATGATATCAGGCAAGTCTCCCTAGCAGAGATGGTGCCAGCAGCTATGTCTTGAATAATTGGAGTCAGCCAGCAAAGGGTAAGATGAAGAATATCCTGGGTAAGGTGACGTGTGCTGAGATGGATCAAGGAGATTTCTTTCTTTCTTCCTTCCTTTCTTCCTTCCTTTCTTCCTTCCTTCCTTCCTTCCTTCCTTCCTTCCTTCCTTCCTTCCTTCCTTCCTTTCTTTCTTTCTTTCTTTCTTTCAAATTAATGTTTATTTTTGAGAGATAGACAGAAACAGAGACAGTGCGGGGGCGGGGGAGAGGCAGAGACAGAGGGAGACACAGAATCCAAAGCAGGCTCCAGGCCCTGAGCTGTCAGCACATAGCCTGAAGCAGGGCTCAAACTCACAAACCGTGAGGTCGTGACCGGAGCCAAAGTCGGCCGCTCAACCAACTGAGCCACCCAGGCGCCCAGGAGATGGATTTCAAGAAGAGTGAAAAAGACATCTGAAATCAGTGGGGCATGTTTAGATGAGGACTTAGAAGGAAACTCAAAATTAAATAATATTTATTAAATGACACAGATATACATGCATGCTGGAATTAAAAACAAAACCAAAAACAAATCTTCTTTCCAGATTTTCTGACAGTAGAATTCTAAATATGTTCATCCAAACTAATCTTTTATCATTCGAGGAATGTAGAGTAGGATGGACATAGGTTGGGTGTTTTATTTTTTTCTCTATATGCCAAGGATTTTTACCTTTATTGATAACAATGGAAAGTCATTGAAAAATTGAGAATCATGAGCAGAAAAGAAGCACATGACACTGATAGTATAAAGTCCTGGTGTACTGCTTCGTTATTGCTTATCAAGCTCCAAGTCATAGTTATGAGAGGTGTGGTTAAATGAGGCCAGAATAAATTGTCTAAGCCATATTTCTATGTTCCTGTATCTGAACACAGGCAGAGGCTTTTATTTTTATTATTCTGAACATTACACTTTTTCTTTTTATAATAAAGTAGATTTTCCCCGAATACAAAGGTTGTCAAAAGGCAGTGTCCTTTTGATGGTCAATAAAAATGAAGAAGTTAGGAAATATCTATTCAGTGTCTACAATATTCCTGGCACAGTACTTTCTTCTGGGTAAATGCCAGTGATTATCTTATGAAACACATGTTATAATAGGCTTAATGCAAATATTTTGTAAGATATAACACATACATTTTGATTATTTCACTAAATAATTGTTTGATCTTGTATTAAAGGACAATTTCATTATGGTTTTTTAAAAAAAATACCTCCCAAATAACTGTGGTAATATTAAAAAGTACTGCCTGTATTTAGAATTAAAATTTTTGAAACACCTATAGCAACCTGAAGATAGTCAAACTATGTATATTGCTTATTTGAATCATCTAACTGATTTTTGAGGAATATAAATCAATAAAACATCATTCTATTTGAAAAAAATCACGTAATTGACCAGTCAAATTAGTTTTTCACATAAACACTGAGGGAGGTTAGTAAAACATCTCAGCTACATCACTGATGTTAAAATATTGGTTCCTAATCATAAAGCCAGATGAAATCAATTACATGGCAATGTTAAATCTATAAACTTTACCACTTACAGTTAGTAAGTTTAGATAGAAACCATAGATTATTTTAAAACTTGCAGAAGGCACATTCTAGTTGTAAAAAGTCAAATAGCATAGGAGTGTATCAGATGAAAAGTGAATTTTTTCATCTTCCTTTCTCTCCTTTCTAAATGCACATCAGAGATGACCACTGTTTCCTGCTTAGTGTAGTTCTTGCTGTTTTTATTCTCTATATTTGCAAATCAATGCGGCTACAATATTTAAGCAAATGAGATCATGCTATCCAATCTTTTTGGTATCTTGCTTTTATTTATTCAACATACACTGGAAAAACTTTTCATGTCAGTACCAGTAGGTGTTCCTTTTCCAGTGACTGCAAAGTACTTAAGTTTTTATGACCACAAGGCATTTGCCAGTGTAGGTACAGAATACCTTTAAATACTTGTTCTTTTGATAAAATCTTACAACTTTTTCTTAGTTACAAACAGTGCTACACTAATCTTCCTTACATGTATTATATCTAAGTGCTAAGTGCCAATATTTCTCTAGGATTCAACTGCTGGGGTAAAATCCACACAACTCTTTAATGTTTTAAATGTCATTAAGCTGAAAAATATTTCTATCAACAATGTATGATATATGTCACCATACATTTCCCTGCATCATTCCCTGCCAAGACTGAGTCTTGTTCATCTTTAAAATTTTATCTAATCTTATTGACTTAATGTATTTCTTTGAAAGAATTGTCCATATGCAATCTTCTTAACTTTCCAGTTGATGTTTCTGTGTTACTCATTGAAATTCAGTGAATAAAGGCAGGACAGCTTGCAGTTGAAAACATTTTGCTAAAACTTCTGCCTCTAATGTTACATATAGTTACAGACAAAAAGTTCCACTGTTATAAAGAGATCTGGGACTTTTTCTAAATTATAACAGAGTATGCTGAAAAATCCCTATTTATCTACATTGCACATATTTCAGTTTGTGCTTAACAATTCAATCTAAGAAGGAATCTTTTATTATTAAAAAAACAAAACTCCTTATCCTTTGTATTACATAGAAAGTCATCATCATACTGCAAATTTACACATAGCTGGTTGATTAATCAGGTCTTAAAAAATGTTTGCAGATTCAGATAGAAATAATAGTAGAAATGTGAATTTGCTTCCTTTGGATTGTCTCCTAACTCATGAAGTCCAGTTCTTGGTCTTGATTGTTGGCAATAGTTCAGGGCTATCCAGACAGCATAGTCAAAGGACTAACTTACAGTAGGAATAGGGAATATGTGTGTACCTCTCATTCACACATTTATCTGATAGCATTTGACAAACTTATTATTGACTCTTGTTAATATATTGAAAGTTATTTTAAACAATTTGTTCTAAGATCAAACTTTTAAAAATCTCCAAATCTCACATTTCCTTCCAATTCCATTCCAGGGTTTAGCGCTTTTGCAGCCTTTCCACCATGACCTTCCTTTAATAAACAATTTATCTGGTAAGAGGCATCCTTGCTATCTGCATTCTCAGGAATGTCTCCTTCTCCCCAGACAGACTCTCAGCACCATCTGGTTCTTTTACAGGAATCTTCCCACATCACACAGATTGTTTCCAGATCTTACTTTATGTCCACCATTCTCTTTGCATAACATCCAACTACCATAGACACTAGTTGTTGTGTACCTTGCTTGTAGGGTGCGCTGATCTTGTTTTAAGGAGCAATTCTCCTATGTTGATTACTCTAGAAAGGGAGAGTTTTTTTGTGATCAATTCTAAAATATACTGTACTTAGTAGCTATAAAACCAACACAAAATATTATTGACAAAGAAAAAATGTGGTACAAATGGACACTGCATGGTGATTGAGAGTCTTAAAATGCTTCCACTAAAATGGAATGATAACTATCATATTGAGATAGACCAGTTGATTTTTATTTTTTCTGTAGCTTTAGGTCTTAACATCTTCTATGTAATGGGTTAGCTGTAAGGATTTAAGGGGTCCTGAATTCAAATAATTTTCACTCTGCCACTTATCACTTTGGGCAGATCACTAAATGCTTCTGATCTCAGTTTTCCACCTGCTACATCAGAACGGTAACTTTTGTGGTTTTTCAGGAGGAAAGCTTTGAACAGTCTCTTGGACGTAATAATAGTCAGTGATGGCTATTATTATAGTACTTGAACTGCGTACTGAGTATCAGTAACCCCAGGTATTGAACTCTTTTGAGTTCAAGGAGGAAATAACTCAATTTTTGATTACTAGGAGAAAATGTTTTTAGATTCAAGACACTATAAACATTTTTTGCTACTTTGTTAGTGCCTAACAATCTGGAAGACAAATCCTTGCATTAGCAATTCTTTACCTACACATGCTGAGAAACGTAAGGGGATGTCTAATGAAGAGTAGTTTAGTTTCATTTCAGTAGTGGCTTTTGCCTGTTGTGATGTCTATGTTGTTTTAGTCAAATGCAGAATTTCAGTCTGATATCATGGTGTAGGAAGTCATATGAATTTGGACATAAGAGGGAGCATTCAAAATATTCACATAGAAAGTCTTCATTTGTGAAGGACTGAAATACTTTATTATTTATTGTCAAAATGAAACAATGAAAAATGTTGGTGGGATGAATTTTATTAAATAAAGTTAGAAAATTATATACATCCAGGCATTTTTTAATTTGTAAATTATTTTCTTACCCTTTCAAATGAATCTTAGGGTGTTAGAACAATGTGTTCTTGTGTCTTTATTAATGTGATTGCACTTACTATACATGGCTATCTTTTTCAAACGTATTATTTTGAACTATGAGCTACTTTTGGCTATTTACTCTTTTCCAGCATATTTAGCACTGAGTCAAGATGGTGTCATTCTACACACAAGCTCCAACACCATTTCAGGGCCTTGGACCCCTCTTCAAATAGTTGATTCCCTGGGGTACAGAGGTGGTGGCAAGGATGACAGCAAATGACAAGTTGCTGAAAATTCTATTACATTCATTATCTACTTACCTGTCAAGATCTTTATTTCTATAGGCGACTGCTGAAGCTAGTGTGGCTTCAATGGATTAAAACATTTTATAAGAAAAAAAATTTAAGTTGATTCCTGAGAACCATTGTGGCAACACATCTATGAGTATTGTTATGATTGTGATCTCTACTCTTGTTACATTCAGAACGAAAATGAAAACTTTACTATTAAATAGCGAAGTAAACTTCCATATTATCCAATAATCCTTTAATTACTTTTAATAATAACTTTGGCATTGCTTAAGGAAAACTAACTAAATGGGGAACTTTTTAGTGGGCTTTGTCAAATTTATGCTTTGCCCTCTGTGCTAGGTAGAATTCTAAGGAAGAGGTTCAATGACCCTCTATCTTTAGCTTGCGTAGAAGCTGTATTATTTGAAGAAATCGTTCCCATAATTATGTTACACTATATGGCAAATGGGATTTTGCAGATGTAATTAAGTCCTGAAATTAGCTGATCTTAAAATAGGGAGATTACCCCAGGTGTACCTTATCTGGTCACATTGGCCTTTTAAATCTGGGTCTTGAGGGCAGAATGGGAGGAAGAGATTCAAATCATAAGAAGGGGTCAGCAGGCAGTTTCTGACTTAAAAATAGAAGGGACCACATGGCAAAGAATAAATGTGTGAGGCTTTTATCAGCCATAAGCGGCCTTGAATGAAGGAAACACGGCCAGTGTTTCCAGTAAGGAAACACGGACCTGAGTCTTACGAATGGAAGGAACTGAATTTTGTCAACAACAAGAATGAACTTGGAGGCAGCTTTCCCCAGAACCTCTAGATAAGAAATCAGCCTGTAACATCATGACTTTAGCTTTATGATACCCTGGAAAGAGAACCAGCAATGTCGTGTCATGCTTCTGAACTACAAAACTGTGGGCTAATAAGCAGGTGTGGATTTAATCTGCTAAATTATCAGTACTTTGTCACACAGAGATAGAAAATATACCTATTTTCCTCCCAAAACTTGAGCTAATTTGCATTGTATATCCAAATTAACTGTTTGTCTTGAATGTTCAAAATACTTTTATTTTTTCAAGTATCACCAATTTTGAGAAGTACCTTTTATTTTAACACCAGCTTTAAATATTTTAGCCTTTAGCTACTGTGGGAAACTTTTCTGAATGTTCACACACTATTCTGTTTTATATAGTCAAGCCAGGTTTGAAATATTCATTGATGAGGATGAAGGTAGGAAGAAATATGGGCCATTAAAATTTCTCTCTGTTCAAAAAAACTCCACATTGGAAAAGTTATAAAACTACATGGCTTGCTGGGACACATCATATTAATGCTACATTTAATTCAGAAGATGAGAAGAAAAGCAAACAGGAATGCAATTAAAAGCAATTTAGCCAAGGAGAAATCACAGGGAAGATTGGCCAGATTGGAAAAGGAATTTCATGGAGGGGTGATGCTTTTGAAGATACTATATCTATCATCTCCTAAACAAGGGAGTTTCCAGAGAGAGGCTTTGTGTGGGGGGAAGTACTGCTAAATTTACAATAGAAGTTCTCATACCTATTTGATATAAGCCAAGAATCATAGTCTAGGGAACTGGCATGATTTTTTTTTTTTTTTTTTTTTTTTTTTTTAGTTTCAGATAAAGTTAAATTAAAGCTTAATTCTTCTTTACCATTAAATAGCTAGGACAAGCCCAGGCAACCTGTCAGGCAAAAGTGTAAGAGATTGGTCTAACTCTGGTTTGTTGGTTAGTCTTTTCCTAGTTCAACAATGTATACTGCTATTTTGCAAGAAAAGAGGCCATGCAAGCATTATTCTTTACAGTTCAGTTTCTATTTAATTTCTTAAAAGAGCCATGAAGAAAAACTTTTACATCGCGCCTTCTTTCATCTAAGAAGTTATAAGTTAAAATATACTGCAATTGACTCAATTGGAGCAAGGTTTACTTTTTGCAGATCCTTGCTTTGCGAAAGATTGCAGCGTCTTGCAGGACAGGAAAAAAGGCCCTAAGAGGATCATCTTAATACATAACAGAAAAAAGTGTACAATGTATACTGTTGCCCAATGTACGCTAGCCATCGTCTTGAAGTGTGTATCAGAAAAGTTGTTTAAGGAGACTTTCAGCTGAAAGTCTCTTGCTTGAAAATAAGTCATTCCAATGTTTAGAGCTATTTCTCTGAATGCTAGTATTGCATTTACTTAAAAACTTATAATGTTATATATTATTGAGAAAATTATTACTTAATCTACTTCTCACAGAAAGCAAAGCCATTGGGATTGAAACTAATGAATATAATGACTGAGTAATCTTTGGTAATAAGAAAAGCCACATTAGACATATCCTAGGTGTCAACTAGGGTTTAACACAGAAAGAATTCAACATATAAGTTTTACAAAGTGCTAACACATTGCACTGTGTCTCCCCCGGAGAGTTGTAGCTGTACAAGGAGTCAATTCTCCTCTTGTTTTACTACCTTCCATTATTCCCAGATCTACAACTCAAAATATTCATTCATTATTTCATTCACTAAATATTCATTAAATGCCACATTCATGCAGCAATGAATAGGACAGACAAAAGCCCTATTTTTTATGTGTATCTTATGTTAATTGGAGGGAAATATCAGCATGACCTGAAAGACACATTTCAAATTTAAACACAGAATGAAGACATACATACAAAAGACTTTCAGAGTTTGCTAAATTTTATTGGTAAAAATTTCAGTAATGACTGTGGGAATGTGAAGGATTCTCAACTAAGGGTCTATGTAAACATACTGATCATTATAGAATCTGAATTCAATTCTCTAGTTCTAACTGATAGAAACCATGATTCAATGATGGTCCACCATGCATGAAGTTAAAATTACAGACTTTTCTCTGGTATAGTATATCAGATAAAACACAAAGATATTGAGAAACAGAAATGTTAGAATAGATGTATCATTCTTGAATAATTATGTGCCCACCACTTATGTTCCGTTCAAGGGTCCAGATTGCTTCCTTCACCATGACATTGAGATCTACATTGGTAAAGGAAGCCTCACCATGCAAGTGGGAGACAAAAGACTCTATGATTAAAATAGAGTCCCTAATTCTGTTGTAGAGAGAAAGATTCTGAGAGGACTAAGACCATGGCATGGTGTTTAACTAGCTAAGGCAAGTTGGGCACATTTTCTGTAATAATCATTAGAGCCTTTGTTGTAGTCTAAACAGGGTACTCAGTGAATTTTATTGATGATTAATAATTATGACATTCCCCAGAGCTAAATGTGTGGATAGTCTGCTAAGGTACTACTTGACATGTAAAATGGATGGAGAGGCTTGACTTAAGTCACCATTTTAGAGAATCATGGCTCTTCCTCAAATCTAAGACCTGAGTCTCAGATTAAGATTTGAGTGGGCATTCTTCAGGAAGGACTTTAAAATAACACCACAAGTATGTCTGTGGAAGTAGCCTTACCCAAAGGAACGTGCAAATACTTACTTAGGAAACTGCACACTAGAAAAGAGGATCCACATAGACCTCAGGGAATTATTAGACATTGGCTCCAGACTAAGACAATAACTAGAAATCCATTATAACCATTGATATCCACTGCTCAGAGAAGATTCCTAAGAGTGTTAGTTGATGATTAAAAAACAACAAGAACAACATTTTTTCAAGTTTACATAAATTGACATCAGGATACAACTCTATTTGGGCCCAAGATGGAAAACATCAATTTTCCCAACTGTCTCTTTTAGAGATAGGAAGTGAAGCTCAGAGGAATTAAATAACTAATAACTACTTTTAAGTGAAAATCCACCATAAGAATCCAGATCTTCTAAGTTCTTCTCAGGCATCCCACCGACCCAGGAGCCTGGGTCTCCTGGGCAATAGATGGGAGTGGTAGGGTCTGGAATTTGTCTGGCTTTCAAGAAAGAATTGGGAAAGAAAGGGTCCTGTTCCCTTCATTCTTCATTTTGGTTTTAAAATTTTATTTTATTCAAATTGGAAAAATGAGCACAAATTCTTTTTTGAAACAGCAGGAGTTAGAAGTGTCTAAAAGGAGAAATTTGTGAAAATATAATGGCCAAATATTTCCCAAAGTTGATGAAAACTATAAAGTTTGAATTACTAGAAGCACAAGAAACATGATGAAAACATCAAGACATATAATAATCAACATTATCAATACTGTGTATAACATATAATAATGATCAATTCTGCTTATAACAGTAATAAAGAGAAAATCTTAGAAGAAGCTGGAGGAAAGAAACCATGTGGAAGACCAAAGGTAAGGAAGACAGCATAATTTTTTGGAAATACAAAGCCAGAAAACAGTGGAGCAATTGAATATACTTTAATGTACTGGTAAATAGAAACTATTAAACTAGAATTCTTAATCCAGAAAAAAAAAAACATTTTTCAAACATGAAATGAAATAAAGACCCTTTCAGACATGCAAAAACTGAAATAATTCAATACTGGATCTTAACTATAAGAAAATATCAAAAGGGAGGCCTTCAAAGTAAATTATTATCTTGAAGAGATATCTTCACCCCCATATTCACTGTAGCATTATTCACAATACACAACATATGAAACAAACTGACGTGTCCACCTATAGATGAAATGGATAAAATTAAGCCATTAAAAAGAAAAAGGAAATCCTACCCTTTGTGATAATATGGGTGAAACTTGAGGCCATTTTGCTAAGTGAAGTAAGTCAGACAAAGAAAGAAAAATTTTTAATTTTTAATGGACTTGCTTATATGTGGTATCTAAATAAAGCCAGACTCAAGGAAACAAAGACTAGATTGGTGCTTGCCAAGGGCTACGGTTTGGGCAAAATGCAAGGGATTAACCAGAGTCCAAACTTCTAGTTATCAGCTGTGTAAGTTCTAGAGATCTGATGCACAGAATGGAGACTCCGGTGTATTCTCTGCCTTCCTGGCAGCCGATTTCTGCCTTTTTTTCCCTCAGTGTCTCATTCTGCACATTTCCAATTTAGGGGTTGGCAATTGCTTTGAGGGAAAATTGCCAGGAGAATATTAAGCTCATCTCAATGCATTTTACTTCTCTCTAAGATCTTAGTTTTTCACGTTGCTACAGCTTTAATTTTTCACTGATGCTTTCAATCTGTGCTTTTTAATGCATTTCATACACAGTCATTCTTTGTGGGAATGTTAGTTTAAACTTGGCACTCCACCATGTCCACTGATACATGTAGCATATGAATATATATATATTTTAAGTAATTTCCATATTTTCCTACCTATTTTTCCAAATATAGTGTGTAGGCCAAGTTACTGTTAGTGCTTATATTAACTATTCCATTTAATCTGAAGCAAGTCTGCCCCATATAAATATTATGTGAACCACATACGTTATTTTTAAAATTTTAAGTACTCACATTAAAAAGTTAAAAAAGGTAAAATTCAATAAATAATAAATAATATACTTAAATATAGTTATAGTTAATTTAAATATAGTTAAAATCAAATACACCTAAAATATTAACATTTTAACACACGTGTCTTTAAAATCTACTGTATATTTCATATTTATAGCTCATCTTGATTCATATTAGCCTTATTTCAACTGCTACAAACTAGCCTCATATGATTAGCGGCTGCTAGAGTGGAAAATGCAGGTCTAGAGTTGCAGAACACTCAGGGGAGATGTAGCAGAACAAGAGAACACCTGTACCTCATGTGGTGACACTGGCTCCAAGACTTGGATTGTCTTCCTTGGAAAACAATAAGTATTTAGGGTACAAAGAGTATTTTCATCGTGTTATATGAAAAAGTTTGTGGACATATTTTTTTTAGCTGCTCAGCATCCAACATTCTTTCATATTTTACAGAAACAAACCAAATTATGTGATTCAGTGGAAGGTATGACTCCACTTCCTTCAATTGAATCCCAAAGGATAACCCCCCCCCCCCACCTTTCGGCATCCCCAAAGCCAAGATTTACACATGTAACTCGGACTTGGCCAATCACATATTCCCTCTAAGGACACAGTACTTTAAATACAAAAATGCAGGGAGACGCCTGGGTGGCTCAGTTGGTTAAGCATCTGACTCTAGATTTCAGCTCAGGCCGTGATCTCATGATTGTGAGATCAAGCCCCATGTCAGACTCCACGCAGAACGTGAAGCCTGCTTGGGATTCTCTCTCTACCTCCCTCTGACTCTGCGTCTCTGTGTCTCGGTCTCTTCCTCTCTCAAATTACATACATACATACATACATACATACATACATACATAAACACATACAGAAATTCAGGGAAGGCTTAAAAGTATTCCCACATGGGACCTTGGGTAAAGCATAAGGGAGTCCTAGCAGTGACTGTGTGCTTATGTTGTCTTTCTCAGAGGGCAATTCTGGATTGCAAAGGTCACTGTGTTGCTGTTTCCTGGGTTTTCTTTGTTCCTGCAGATGTTCAAGCCACTACATGAATCTAGGAGTTTTGTGGACCTATGATTTTACTTTTTAGTACAACCTAGTTGCTAAGTACACAAATTTAAGAATTGAATGGCCTGGGAGCATCTGGGTGGCTTAGTTGGTTAAGTATCCAATTTCAGCTCAGGTCATGATCTTGCAGTTTATGAGTTAGAGCCCCGTGTCTCACATCAGACTCTATGCTGACAGCTGAGAACCTGGAGCCTGCTTCAGATTCTGTGTCTCCCACTCTCTCTGTGCATTCTGTCTGTCTGTCTCTCTCAAAAATAAATAAGCATTTAAAAAAAAGAATCTTATGCCCTCAGTTTGAATTCTGGCTTTCCTCATCATTAGCTGTCAGGATTTAGACACATTATTTTTTTCTCAAAAAAAATTTTTTTTAATCTATCAGGTAATGGATGACAGTTATACCTACCTCATGGGCACTGTGAAGCCTTAATGAGATAATCCACACAGTGAATATACTTATTATATATATTTATTCTGTATTGAATATTTAGCTCTAGATGACTCAGCTTCTATTATTATTTTAAAAACGATTTATGGAAGGCCTACTGTGTACTAGATAGATGCACACAAAACAAAACTTCTCATTTTTCCTATCTAAAATTGTCTCAAAAAAAGAATAATGACATCAGATGATTTGTCTAGAGATTGGGGAAGCGGTTGCATGCACCCGGCAATGCCACTGCAAGTCTGAAATATTTTTGTAGTCTTGGCCTTCATCTTGAATTTTACTCCACCTATACATGCATCAAATATGTTTCCAATTATTTACCATTGAGTAACACATGCCATGTTTATTTGGTGGTTTTAAGTAGTGCCAGGAACATAGCTCACTACCCCAGTTTAAGTAGTGTAGACAGAATGGCATAACTTAATACTGATGGCAACCCTGCAAATGCAAGCTTTACAATTTCCATTTTTAAGATGAGGAAATTGGTTGAGAGAAGTTAAATAATTTGCCTACAATTACCCAGCTAGTATGCACACAATTATACATTTTATTTTGATCATAAGTTTTTCTTCCTAGACAAGGACTCCTATATAATACTTGTAGGCACTTAATCACTTTATGGACAGTCACAAAGAGTTCCGTCATTATGTGGAGCACCCTTGATATTTTTAGAAAGGTAAGCCAAGCCTCAAGGAATGCATGCCTCATGTATTTATTTCACTTCACTGACATCACACTTTCTTAATCCCTCTCTCATTCTCCCATTTTTGTCCTTTCTTTTCTCAAGTCTATGATCATAAATATTTCTATAGTTGTAAACAGTCCATTATTTAAATAGCTTTCATCTAAAATAATTCTGGAAATTTACTTAGGTGAATTTTCAAGGAGAGGATTGTGATTAATCAATTTCAGAATGACTTCTATGTTCTCATACTTGCTGTGCTAGCAAAGTCAAATAAGATAGATTTTGATGTAAGGCACTTACTTTTCCAAATGCCATCTTTAGACTTTTCCAGGGGGCTGACTGATAGACCTTATCCAATGATATTAATAACTGCATTAGGGTGAAATTTAACTCTTCCAGGATTTCACATCAAAGGCTATGTATGTCTAAATTTCTACATCTGCTAAGCCGATAATATCCTTCCTTCCTTCCTTCCTTCCTTCCTTCCTTCCTCTCTCTCTCT
>NW_024080802.1:100374-194876 GCF_003009895.1 Hyaena hyaena
TTCCTTCCTTCCTTCCTTCCTTCCTTCCTTCCTTCCTTCCTTCCTTCCTTTCTTTCTTTCTTTCTTTCTTTCTTTCTTTCTTTCTTTCTTTCTTTCTTTCTTTCTTCTTTCTTTCTTTTGTGTCAAGTATAAAAAACTAGCAGAGGCATTGAAACAGCTCTGGAACTTTGCTGGTCAAGCCTCCTCAAACACTTTAACTTCTAACCATGAACATGTGTGATTTTTCTTCTTATATCTTTAAATCATTCTAGAAGCTCTTCATTTTACCTCTACTGAGGTGGCACTCTGCCATTTATTTTTGGAAATAAATCATTTTAAAAATGGATAGTTGAATAAATATTTTCCATTTCTAATGGCCAAATCTCTCCATGAAAGCCAGGCTGTGATAATCAGTCACCTGCCAGACATTCAAACTTGGATGCCCTTAGATTCAAAAGGAAATTAACCATCATATCTTGGACACCTGTTTCTCCTCTATTGTTTTTATATTCTCTATCTCATGAAGGAATGTCACTACTTGCACAGTTGCAAATGCCTGAAAATTTTCTATTTCAGTTACACTTCATGTTTAATTCAGCAACGGGTTCTATAATGTCTACATTATAATCATCCACTAACCCATCTACCATTTGTGTCCTCACTCCTAGATCCACAGCAGGTTCTTGGCAGAATTCTCAGCCTCCGATTTTGTTCCCATTTCTCCTTGAAAATCATTCTCCACCCCTCCAGAGTGATTATTTAAAGATATAAATCCTTCTTCAAAATGTGTTAGGAAGTCCCCATGGCCCTCCAGGTGGGGGGTTCATAATAAGGTTTACAGGCTGTTTGCGATTTAGCATCCGGTAATCTCTGTAATTGCTTCTTTGGCCACACAGACTCCCCTTCTTCCCCTCCTTGTCCGATGCACTATACTGCCTTTTTTCTGGTGTTTCCTTATGCATTTCCTTTTCAGTGCATCCAATACTGCATCTCTTCTTTGCCTGCCTCTTACTTCTCCTTTAGCTCTCATATGTGTACTACTTTCCCTGATACCCAAGTTAAGGATACATGCCTTTTCTTTGAGCTTCAATATCAACACATGGCTCCTCCCTGGCATTTCTTACTACACTGTTTAATAATTTCCTGGTCACTAGTGTGTATTTCTAACTGAACTTAAAATTTCCAGAGGACAAAAACCATATCTTTCTCATTCACTCTTGTATCTCAACATCTAACATAGAGATAGGAGCATAGAAAGCATTTATTAAATATTCATGAAATGAATAAGAATGAATAAATATTAATATTTTGGATCCATTTCTAAGGAAAAGGATCTAAAAATGTGAAGATATAAGAGCAAATGAATTTTTTAAATAAAAAATTATTAAAAGTTGGAAATGAATAGGAGGCAATTAAGAAATATTTTTCTTAAAATAGTTTTTTGCCTGGTTTTTCACATCAGCCTGGGTAAGGCCAGGACAGATAATCATTGGATGTACCAACATGCTTAGTCTAGACCACTGTAAACCCAGCTGATAATCTCTTGGCCTTTCCACCATTAACAGAAAATAGATTTCTCTTGCTAGATGTCCAAGGGGAGGGAGAATAATCTATTGGCAGGTATACTCTCTGGATTGCTTTTGTAAGATCAGCAGTAGACTTGCAAACACACATTCCTACTTTCATTTAAGGCCAGAACTGAGCTCTTCTTTTGAACCTGGCTTGATGTCTAATCTCACTTGGCCCTCATTCTTGAGGGTAAATCATTGTCTTAGAACTATGAATAGCTGATATGTATTAGGCATTTTTCCATGGTAGGAATAATCTCATTTAGTCTTTACAACACCCTGAAAAACACATATTATGGTATAGATGAGGCACCTGAGGCTCAGAGAATTTAAGTACCTTGTTCAATATCAAGCAATTGTTTTAATTCACACAGTGTGTCCAATGATGATGTTTCAACCATTAGGTACACTAAAAAAGCTTCCGTTATAATGAAGAAACATGCATTATCTTCAAGGAGTACATCGTTATCAAGAACTGAAAAGAGTAATGGTGGAAGAAATTGGGTTACAAATTAGAATATGAGTAATATCTTTTTTTTTAAATGTTTTATTTATTTCTAGGAGAGAGAGAGAGAGACAGCGTGAGCAGGGGAGGGTCAGAGAGAGAGGGAGTCACAGACTGAAACAGGCTCCAGGCTCTGAGCTGGCAGTCAGCACAGAGCCCGACGCGGGGCTCGAACCCACGAACTGGAGATCACGACCTAAGTGAAAGTCGGACGCTCAACCGACTAAGCCACCCAGGCGCCCCAGAATATGAGTAATATCTTAATGAAAATTAAATTATTTAACTTATCTAGAGTAAAGGGAAAGAGAGAGTCATGCTTCCCATGTTTGGATTTATGTATCAAGTAGATTTTGGTATAACATGTATTATTCTAAGGAAATTAATTAGAGATAACTCCTGAATGTGAGCTGCAGAAGAAATCATGCCAAAACTTTAAAAACATGATGACTTACTATTTCTCACAGTTCTGTGGATTGGCAGGGTGGTTTCTCCACACATTGCCTGGGTTCTATGTTTGATATTGCCTTAAATCTTTCAAGGTCTTAAAAGGGTTTCTTGAAGATAAACCCTTGACTTGATCTTTGGTCCCAGGGTCTCATTTCACCTTGAGCATTTTTTACTGGCAGCAATACTTGGAATGAAAGATAATTTTATTTTCCAGCTTAATAAACCCTGGCATTTCCATATTTCTTCCACATTTAGCTTGCAAACAGAAAGGTTATTTCTCTAGCCCATCTCTAGCCTTCCTACACCTTTCACATACAGCTACGAGAAACTAGTTGGCACATCCAGCTTTATATGTGCAGATGGAGACCCACACATTCATTAGGTACATTTTCTGACTTTCACATTATTGCAGGCAAGTGTTTTGACAATGTTTTCTCTGTAACGTAACAGGTCATTCTTTCTCCAACCTCCATTGTGCAGTGTGTCTTGGCCATTTTCTTAGCTTTTCCTAATAGATTTCTTGCTGCCTCTCTGCCTCCACCTGCTACCCATTTCCAAGCCTTACTACATATTTTAGGTTTCTGAGATAAAAACACTACACTTCTAAGAGTCTGAATCAGCCAGGGTTCAGTCAAGACAATGGAACTATTTTGAATGTTAAGAATTAATTATTATAAGAATCAGATCTTAACATAATTTCTGGAGAAGCTGAGGAAGTGAAGGCCTTGAGCAGTGTGATGGAGGATCAATGAGAGTCTTTAACGAGTTCTCCCAATGCATTGGTGCAGGAGTATAGGTTGAAGCTTACACGGAGAATCTGAGGCAGTCCAGGCAAATCCAGCCACAAAGGTGGGACTGTGCAAGGGACATCTGTGGAGAGGTCTATTGGAAGCTGTTGCCTCTCTGTAGCTACCACCTCTGATGATACTCAAACATCAGTTGGGAGTCCTGGAGACATTGTCGGTCAGGATGTCCAGGAGCCAGGATGACGACTAGATCTAGGGGGACATAGGCCAAGAACAAACAAGGAAACCACTAGTTACATCAGCAACTGTTTGTCACTTTACCTAATCATGAAGACCTTCCAAAAATAGTATCAACTAATTGCCTCCCAAATCTCTCCCAGTGCTCTACTCCTCCATTCCCAGGTAAAAACCCAGTATCATACAGACAAGGGAATTCTGGAAATAATATTTCTTAGCTTGACTAACTTGAAAACAGAATGATCCAGTACAGGAGGGGGATAAATCTGTCTCTGTTGCTGAAAAAAAGAGATCTTCCTATATTTCACATAAGTCTAGGATTTAAATTGTGCAAAGATGCCCAGAAGGCCCGGGCCATAGTCACATGGCTAAGTACACACAGGTCAATTCTGGGACTCTACAAACAGTAGAACTCTGGGACTGTAGAACTTTCAGGATGTCAGGATTAATGTGCATGTGCCCATGACTAGTTGGGCTGGGATTTGCTCTGGTAAACATAACAAACAGAGACTCAAGTATTTACGTTACTCTTTTTCATATAATAGCCCATACCATCCAAATCTCAATTTGTCTTATGTCTCATACGTTTTAGAACACCCACCTCTAAACCATAGAGAGACAAACTCTCTAAAATACAGAATTCAATCACAACTATCTGTTTTCTTTTAGTAGCTTCCCTTTATGAAAGTAACAAAATATCTTGTACATAATAAATTCTCAATGTTTACAAATTCTAAAAATCTAAGAGACAAGAGAGTAGAGGGCAAACAGGTCATAGCCCAAAGGAGTCATAATCAAATAGGCTAATCTGTTGTGAGGTTCAATAAATGAACATGGAGTCAAAGGTGAGAGAGAAAAAGCCAAATGCATCATGGGCTAGCTGCACACAGGAATAGGTGTTTGAGATAAAGCCAGAGTGAGTGAGAGACTCTAGAAAGAAGTCCTCAAAAACATTCATGAAGCTGACATCCATTTTTAGGAGGTCAAATCAGATGATTTATGGGTAAATTCTTGTAAAGGCCCCAAACTTCTACTTGCTGCTTCATAACTGTGATCTTGGCTAGACAACAACTTTTCAGAACTTTTCTAAGCCTCAGTTTCCTCATTTGTGAGATATAAATATGAATAGTAGCTACTTCGTGGGATTTTTTAATGTATACTTGAGATAGCACATAAGCAGTGCTTAGAATGGCATTAAGTACTCAGTGAATGTTAACTGCTATTATCAGAGGTTGCGTCAAATAACATTAGTCTTTTTTTTTTTTTTAATGACCTTAAAATGTCTGAGTGTGGGGCTACCTAAGAGGCTCAGTTGGGTAAGCATCCAACTCTTGGTTTTGGCTCACATCATGAACTAATACTTCATAAGTTCGAGTCCTGCCTGGGGATCTGTGCTGGGTGCAGAGCCTGCTTGGGATTCTCTCTCTCCCATTCTTTCTGTCCCTACCTGCTCTTAAAATAAATAAACAAAACCTAAAAAATGTCTGAGGATGATATTCCAAATATGGTCTAATCATGCTCAATGCGGAGGAATTATATTCTCTCTGATCTGATGCTGCAGAAGAGCTGCGAAGAACTGCTTTTTACAGAAATGACTCAAGGTACATAATGGATAATGCTACATATGGTAATTGTTCTCTGATGTGTATTATAGATACATGTCCCATGTCAGTTCTTTATCTCAATTTCTCCTTATTGTCAGCCTGTTTACTGAAAATCTCATTGTGACCATAACTAAAAAGATTGGATAGAAACACCTAATGTCAATGACTAAACATACTAAGAAGAATTTGGCTCACTTTTTATTTTTTTTAAAAATTTTTAAAGTTTTATTTATTTCTGAGAGAGACAGACAGACAGACAGCATGAGCAGGGGAGGGTCAGAGAGAGAGGGAGACACAGGATCTGAAGCAGGCTCCAGGCTCTGAGCTAGCTGTCAGCACAGAGCCCGACTCGGGGCTTGAACCCACGAACTGTGAGATCATGACCTGAGTCAAAGTCAGACGCTTAACCTACTGAGCCACCCAGGTGCCCCATTGGCTCACTTTTTAAATGTGCCGTTCTTTCTTTTAGTAATGATTGAGAATTTGCCTCCATTTATGATTGACCACAGGCAAGGATCAAAGTAAAAATGTTTTAGCTTTTAGTTAACATTCATGCTCGATATGGTCCTTCTATTTGCAGAAAAATAATGGCTATTTAACTTTGACTGAATGTATAAAGACCTCTGAATTGCTCAGACGTATGTACTAATGGTCCAGGAAGAAGACTGTGACTATACACAACTGAAGGTCTTCCCAGAACATGTTATTAGGAGCCAATTTCTCCCATACTCTATTGCATTAGCCTATAAAATTTGAGCTTAGTTGTAACAGCTTTTCTGTGATTTTATGTTTCTGCATGTTCTTGTATTTCTCTTCTCCTCACTTTTTCTTTATTGTGATTGTCTCAGGAGCTAACTGGAAATTCCTCAGTCTAGCACCCAATCTTGCCCTAAACAAATATTAATATATTTCATTACTGGTTAAGGTCATACCATCTTTCAAGACTTACTTAAAACATTTCAACAGTCCCTCTTTCTAGACACTTATTTTGAGGTTCTCAACTAGATTCCAATGGCTGATGTTCTCCAGAGTTAATTCTGATGCTGAATTATTCTGCTTACTGAACATTTGTTCCCATGAGTGGTTCATATTCTGTATTTTTTTTATGACTCTGCCCTAAGTAGACATAAAGGTGAAATATCCAACTCTTATTTCTCCAAAATGCCGTTCCACGAGACATCTGTAGATGCAGCAGATTTTACCAAGATGGGGGCAACAGAAGAGGGTTGTATAGCAGCAATCATTCCCAAACTGTTTAATGTTGAATATTAGATACCCTTGTTCTTTAAAGTCTTTTGACTACCAGCTACCCAACTCTGGGATTATAGGGTTCCAACATCTGAGCCTCCTACCATGTCCCTTTGTTCTCTCTGTCTCTATGTCTGTCTGTAGCTCTGTCTCTGTCTTTCTCCTTTCAAAGATGGCAAGGTCTGCTATTTGCCCTCTCCTATTTCTTGTTTTCTTTTAAATTCCTGTTAAAATTTTGGACCCACGAATTTATCTTTTTTTCTCTTCCAAGGTTCAGACACCTAAAGCAGCATACCAAAGTGTTTTCCTAAACAAAGTTAGTTTTCTCCCTAAGGAGAACTCTGAGCCAACTGTTAATACTATAGTCTTATCTATCCTGCTATCTTAACTTACTGAATAAAACAGGTGAAGGCCTTTTGGGAATTAACTTCTCCAAGGGAAAGGCATATGTGACATGGCAGAAATATTATCATGATTTAATTTTTCTTAAAGATTTTGATTATATGGATATATGTAATTCAGCTGATCCAAGGTACAGCTGACTGTAGTGATAACACACGTTTATTTCTATGTACCATATATTCATGCTGTATTTGTTTTCTCCCAACTTGGATCACTATCCTTTTATCAAGCTTTTATTTTTCCCTCCTTCGAATAAGTTCTTTTTCTAGTATCCTAAGTATACTTGTTTGCTTCCACAAATGACTCAGGTGATCCTTCAAGTGATGGCCTAACAAAGAGTGGAGTAATGATTGTCAGTCGTGGTGTGACTGCCAGCCTAGTCATGTCTCTGGCCTACTATGGAAGTCAAGTCATCCTTCTTGGCTAATTGCAAATGTGCCTGATTGATCTGGTCAAGAACTCTGATTTTTGTTGATCAGTTCAATGTGCCTGTGCACATCAACTGCATTGTCATTCCCAAGGTTGAAATCTGAACCGTTTGGAAACACTTTGGCCACATTGTGAGTAAACATATCTCGATGGAGAGCCTAAAGCAGGCAACATGTTACTCAGGGAGCTATGAAATGAGAGATGCAGAAAAGAAAGTAAATCATGTACTTCTTGTGCTTGGAGAGATTTGGATGCAAGAGAAGACGGGGGCAAAAGTAAAGATTTAGGTCGGTTATGCTTACTTGTCTATGCACACATATTTGTGTCACTTGCATGCACATTCATGTATCTGTGCATTTCTGTAACTGTACAAATGATAGCTAATAAGACTTCTGAATCACTAGCCTAATCTGTCACATCCAGGCGGTAACACTGACCTGGCTGTGGTTGTATTTGCTGCCTCTGTGACAGGCATGTACCAGAGACTCTAACAGCAAAGCCCTTCATAATGGCTCACTCTTCCCAGAGGAATTCTCTCCTCTCCTTTAATACTTCCCCTTGGACTCAAGTCTCCAAAAAGCCAAGTTGAGGAAACACACTCATGTTAATCCTTAAGTTTTATGTTGTCCTCCCTTCTGAGTGAGTTATTTGCAACCAAAGCATATGCGAAGATGTCTTTTATAATTCTTCTCTGGCGTGTCCCTCTTGCTGATTATAATCACTCCCCACCCCACCCCAGAAATCACCATTTGGAGACATTGCTCCACAATTACTAAACTGACTCCAAGAAAGAAGTAGAGAGGCAGGTTTACAGACCTCTGTGAATGCAGACTGAACCATGTTGAGATACAGGACTGAAGTAATGTATGTGTTTTTTTTTTTTTTTTTAAGTTCATTACTTATTTTGAGAGAGAGAGAAAGTACAAGGTGGGGAGGGGCAGAGAGAGAGGAAGAGGGAGAATCCCAAGCAGATTCCAAGCTGGCAATATGGAGCCCAGTGTGGGTCTCGATCTCACCAACCATGAGATCATGACCTAATCCAAAATCAAGTCAGATGCTCAATGGACTGAGTCACCCAGGCTCTCTCTGAACTAATGTTTTTTTGATCTTTTGTATGACATGTCAATTACTGGAAAGTTCCAGATTTGTGTTGTTGTTGTAGTTCCTGTCAGGTAGCAAAAGGAGAATTTCACTGTGTGGACTCCTAGTATCTTCCCGTAACTCAGTCACTGCTGCAGGTTTGAGGTATGAGATGGGCAACATGTCCTGATATCTTCTCAATGAATGCTATCCCATTTTTTTCTGCTTCATTTTAGATTCTTAAAATCCACTCTCCCTTTTGATATGTCAGTTGCTTCCAATGAGGACCATGCCATAAATTAACTAAACAAACCATATTTTGAGGACATGGATCCATAAGCACACAGAGAACTTACTCTCAGTCTGTCATGATGGACACTGGTTTTGATATTTATGCAAAGTTATGTGAACAAAGGTACTGTAAAAACAAATGTTGAGAGGCTTCCTGAACTAGGGAAGCTAATGAAGCAAAGCAAGTGCTCAAATGCACATTTCCCAAAGTGTCTTCTGTACACACACACATGCACACACACACACACACGCATGCACACACATGCACACAGAGCCACTTACACCAACACTTGAGCTCAAATAAAAATTGTGTTATTTGATGAGTTGTGTCTACCTTATTCAAATACTGTCTGCAGCCCAGTTTCTCAAATTACTCTGTTTCCTACAGAACTAATTTTAAAATGAATCTCCCACTGACTTCAAGGGGTTTTCATCTCTTTAGGATGGTGATGAAGGCTAAAAATGTGTGCCTGGTACCCCAGAATGCTGAAGAATAAAGTCTGTGTGAGCCTCGTTTGGCAGTGCTGAAAGAGCCCCAATTCTTCCCCAGGTGCTGACCATGAATCCCTGTGAAATCTTTCAAAGGGTTTAAAGTGATAAGCAAAGAGAAAATGGTCCCTAGGAAAAACATCTTTCTTCGGCTTGGCTCCATATCAGAACTCCATAGTTATATTAGAAATGAGATTGTTCAGTATACAGTACCTTTTGTGCTATGAATACAGACTGGTTTATCCTTAGTTGTTTTTCTTTTTTTTTTAACCTCAAATAGATTTTGTACAAGGAATGCAATTCAACGGTGGCATTATAAGAAATAACACAGGAAGTTGCTTTAAACTCAGCATCTCAGCATCTTGGTGCATAATAAACTCCAAACAAATTCCAGGAAATTAAGATTCTTTTAAATTGCTGAATAAGATGAAGAAATAATACTGAGAAGAAAACATACACACACATACACACACACAGAAAGGAAATTAATTACAGAATAATTACCACACAGCTGCTCCAGAAATGTGGAGGTACTCTGCTTTCTTCTTTGCTGATCAGATATAATCTGATTATGCTCCTTGCTTAAAGTAACTCTGGTCCTTCAATAACCAAACATAAATTCTTATTGGAGTATGGCATTTCCACATCTACTGGCTAATTACTCTAAGAACAGAATTTTTCTTTCATAGTTTTAACCTAATCCCTTCACTCATATAGATAAGATCCCATTTGAGGGTATTGACAAAATGAATTTCTGCAGGACAGTAATCTGTCAGAATCTTTACACTGCTGTAGTCTTTCCTCCTCCATGTTAATATTCTGACGAGGCATCAGTGAAGAAGTCTTTACTTATTTGCTCATCTACTTTTCTTAAGTTCCTCTTTTCTTCCTTCACTGGATCTTTCTTCCATTCACCTTGATTCATATCTTCTATTCCTCTTCAGAAAGTTCTTGTCATTTTTCCTCCCTTCTACTGTTGACACAAAATTTTCTTCATGTTCCTCACACTTCTAAGAAAATTAGCTCACAGGCTATCAGTTGCATCAGATTCTAACCCACAGCCTTTTGGTTTATCT
The DNA here is from genome assembly GCF_003009895.1 of Hyaena hyaena. NCBI lineage: Eukaryota > Metazoa > Chordata > Mammalia > Carnivora > Hyaenidae > Hyaena > Hyaena hyaena. The sequence continues at coordinate 110,476 of NW_024080802.1, forward strand.
TTCTTCCTCTTTTCCCAACATAACACTAATTAATATTTGCTCAGACTTTATGTGAAGTGTTCTCACATCTATAATGATAATGTTTACAACTCTTTAAAGGCTTGTCATTAATTGTTATCATTTTGTAGATGCAAAATAAGATTAAGAGATCTTCCCAAACAGATATAAATAGCAAAAAGTGAAGGGAAAATTTGAACCCATTTGTGTTTTGGTTCCAGAATGTATTGGCATCCACTACCATGCCCCACTTAACCAAAAGCTTCTTGAGCCATTATCCCTACAGAAATACTAACAAGCATGGTAATTCTAGATAATGGAAAAGTTCTATTATAACTATAAGAAGACATTAGTAGATAGGAGATACAAGATTCAGAAATTTGTGGTTTTCAATGTCATTGTCTATCAAATCATATAGAGAATTAGGACCTAACCATGACAGATTGAAATCCTATTCGTAGCTATTGTTTGTTAAAATCAATTAGGTAGTCTCTCCTTCTTGTCAAAAGCAGATAATTCAGATGATACAACACTTCTTTTAGGATGACTTGTTGTATCAGCAGGAAGTCTTATCGCATTAGATTTTAAACACAGACACTTTTCCTGAGATAGCTGTGGAATGAATTGCTTTCCAAAGGGTTTTGCATAATTTTAATTTGCCTTTTTATTGCTAGTAATGGACCATCTGTACCTGCAGTTTTCTATGAAATTTTAAAGGAACATACTGAGTAAGTCTTTCAATTTAAAATGAAGAAAAACATATAATTAAATAAGCCATGACAAGTAGAATAAAAAAGGATATTGATTAAGTTCTAAAAATCAGTAAAAATAAGGAATTTAAAACAACAGTCATTCAAATATTGAACAGCAGTTCAAATATTTGGACTGACGAAAACTAATTTGGATTAACTACCTAACTGTTAGCCTGAATTTTTTTTATTTATGCTCAATTTGTGAAATATGAAGAAACAAAAAGAATTAAAAAAATTGTAAATCCAAATGAAATATTTTCCCTTTAACTGGATTAAAATTAAAAATCAAGAGTAACCCAAATTATATGAGTAATCTGAATCACCAACTGGCTGTTAGTTCACTGTGAAGATTTGATGACATTTTAGAGATAATTTTATAGTACAATTTAAATCTCAAGTGGGGAATTGTAGCTTGTCCCATTATATCATAATTTTAATTCATAAACTTTTATTTTTAGTTTTAGCATTTTTTCTCTATAATTAGTGACAATTTTCAGTGTTCATTCACTCATCCTTTAATTCATACATAACATTCATTCACATTTCATTGGCCCAGACTTATTCACATGGCCCCCCTAGTTGCTGGCAGTGCTATGAAAGGTGATCTTTTCCCTGATACCATTGTCTCCTCTTTCGTGCCTGCAAAAGGAGATAAAAGCAGAACAGATACTGAGAAATTATTGACAATAGCCTGCCCTTTTAGGTATTTTTCTCTGCACACACAAAACATAGTCACTGTACCGAAAGTATCAAGGGGCAGCTAATAAAAAACAAATAGTTACCTTTTTCCTTATAATCTCCCTTAGAGCAACAGAATTTGTAGGTATGGCCTTCCTTTCTTTGTAATTGACAGGTTTGTTTTTTCATGTTTTTATTTATTTTTGAGAGAGAGAGAGCACACGTTGGGGAGTGGCAGAGAGAGAAACAGACACAGAATCTGAAGCAGGCTCCAGGTTCTGTACTGTCAGCACAGAGCCCGGCACAGGGCTCGAACTCATGAACCATGAGATCATGATCTGAGCTGAAGTCAGAAACTTAACCAACTGAATCACCCAGGCGCCCCATGTAGTTTACAGTTTTACTAAATATTCCACCAAGCCATAACAAAGGCTATTAGCTTTCCAGCCTGTGGTATTTGTGTCCTCGTAATCTCCAACTCAGCCACTAAGACAATGCCACATATGTTTTCTTATGACAGTACACTTCGGTGATACCACGTTCATTATTAATTAGGGTATGGGACAGAGATTTATGACCAAAAAAAAAAAAAGCCTTCAAAATCCAGGGACTTGATTATATAGAAAGATATTTCTCTTTTATGGTAAGTGTGTGGTCACATAGAAGTCTGACTGGTCAGTTGGCTATATCATCTTCAACATGTGGCTTCCATCTTTAGGTCTAAGATTTGCTTCAGCTGCTGTTCTTGGCCAAGAATAAGAGAAAGAGGGATGCACTGGGAAAGCAGATTTATCTTTAAGGAAATAATTCAGAAATTGCACATATTTTTGCAGTGCTCCACTGGCCCAAACATAGTCACTAACTGCAAGGGAGAATGGGAAAAATAGTCTCTAGCCAAATTACTGTGTGTCCTGGTCATCAAATTAAAATTAGAAAGAACTTAGAAAAAAAAAGGGACTAGATGTTGGGGGACACAGTTTCTGTTCTACTTTTTTTGGAGGAAAAAAAACATTCCAAAGGTCCTCTTAAGATCTAAATATATGGACTAATATACTAATATCCTGATCAAATTTAGTAAGTATATTAATAATTTCATTACTATAACTCATTCCTAATGCAGAAAAGATGTTTTCTTTTTAACAGGAAGGACTCCATATTCCCATCAGTTATTTAAAATGAATATGAAGATTGATGCTTCAGCAACACATATTATTTTTAGTTTTACAGCTTGGACTTTTATTCATCTACTAAAACAAAGCATTTGCAAATATGAAAACCTTAGGCCTTTTTTTCCCCTGTGCAATTATTTCTAGACACAAACATTTCCAATCACAAAAATAATTAATTGTAAAAGAGAGATGTATTTTTGATTACCAGAGAGACTCATTGTGCAGCTATTAAAGTAGCTAATAATTCCTATTCGCATTATTCTTCTTTTTCAACATAATTTAACCATGATATGCGTATATTATTCACTTAGAATGGTTCTCATGAAATCACTTTTGGTTCAAGGTTTAGTCAAAAGCTCTTAACCACTTGGGCTCAAATTCCTATTTTGATGCACCAGGTGTCCTGCAGACTTGCGTAGCTATCATGCATGAACTCTATTAACCTGGCAAGGCAGTGACATTCATAGACTAACTCCTTCACTTATTCTCCTACCATTCATTTGTATCATTTTGTGTCATTCACAACCATGCGCTTAAAGCTGAGTTCTGCAGAGACATGGGATTATGTAAAGAAGTCAGTGCAGGGCAGGGATGGGGGGCCAGATTCCCCAAGACGCTGACCTCTCCCCATGCACTTCAGAGATGAAAGCTGGACCCTTCCCTTTTTATATATGGAAGCTCTGTGTAAGATTTTCTTTGAGAAAAAGTTCCACTTAAAAAATGTTTAAAAACTAGAAATCTTTGAGGTTCTGTGCTATTATTTACAGCTTCCTACAATTATCTCCATCTCATGGAAAAATTAGAGGGAAATAAAAGAGCCAAATAGAACTTCCTGTGCTAAGAGATCCAATCATTCTTCTCTAGTCTTCTCCAAACAAAAATACGAAGTTAATTTTCCATTTTTCTCTTTGAGAGTGAAATATAAAAACAAGTGAATAATATCTCATATCCTTCTTTTTGAAAGCTTTATATGTGGAGCTAGATAAGCCATTGTTACTTGATCAAATAGGTGAATAAAGCAGTGAAGATGAGATAATATTTGTACTGGCATGTTAACCACTGAGTAATGTTTAATTGTGATTAAAAAAAAAGTCTCATTAATTACAATGGAATAGTCATGGCCACTAAGTAATTTCCTAAGTCCTCTATTGAGATGGTTACCTTGATTTATATTTTCTCTAGAGTTTCTTAAAAACTTTGAAGATACTATATTCCCCCATATGAACAAAAACGGCTTTATATTTTAGTAAACTTGAAAAGTCAATTTAACGCACTCCATTGAGGAGCATCTTCTGAAAATGTTACCATTTGGACCTCCTAATAAATTTCAGTATGTCATTATAATAAATCAAGAGTAAAAAGCAGATGGGTGCTTTTTTGAGTTTTGTTTTGAGCTCAAATCCTGGAAAGAAACAATGCATTTTGTATATGCTTTCAGTCTACCGCATGTCTCTCTAATAAACCTGCATTATGACATTTTTTTTCTGCTTGTAACTATTGGGCAAGGCTTAGGAAGTATTAAGGAAACAAACAAAACCCTATCCTGTTATAGTTTTATAATTTTTAAAACTAGAGTCACTTTAACATTTTCCTTAGTGTTTATTGTATAGATAGAGATCGGTGTGGGAAGAGGGAAAGAGTCCTAGATGGAAAGGCAGAGACTGCCTCCGCCCCCCACTCCCCATTCCCGTACCCCGTCCTGGCCCAGATTTCATCTGATCTGATGGGACCTCGTTTCCTCATTTCTAAAGCATTGGGTTGGGCTAGGATAACCCATTTGGACTTCCAAGTAAAATCAATCCCTTTTCAAAGGGAAAAGTTGTCATAGTTATTCAGAACTTTACTGTTGGTTCTCTTTTTAAAAGACAGTTCTCAAATGAATATATTTTAAACCTATTTTGGGGAGCCTGGGTGGCTCAGTAGGTTGGCCCGGGTCTTGATCTAACCGCTTGTGGGTTTGAGCCCTGCATTGGGCTAGGCTCAGAACCTAGAGCCTGATTTGGATTCTGTTTCTCCCGCTCTCTCTGTCCCTCTATGCTCATGCTCTGTTTCTCAATAAGAAATGAATGTTAAAAATTTTTAAAAATTAAAAAATAAACCTATTTCTTAGAAAATATGTATTAAAGTACAAATGCAAAAAATGGGAGAATCTTAGGTTAACCCATTTTTTATGTATAATGAACATTTTAAATTTCAATTATGTTAATCTTTTAATACAAAAAAAATCACCTTTAAATTTATTTAATATTTATTTATTTTTGAGAGAGACAGAGAGAGAAAGAGAGTGAGCACAAGCAGGGGAGAGGCAGAGTAAGAAGGAGACACAGAATCCCAAGCAGGCTCCAGGTTCTGTCAGCACAGCCCGATATGGGGCTCGAACCTACAAACCGTGAAATCAAGACCTGAGCCAAAGTTGGATGCTTAACCAACTGAGCCACCACAGGCCCCCAAAAAAATCACCATTTATACTTACATCAATATTTAGAATTCTATCAAAGGAAAGTTGTCTTTCTAGAAATTTCCTTTCTAAGCTATAGATCTTGAAAAGAAGTTAATGAAAGTCACAGTTAGTTGAGGTGGGTCGTGTTTTGCTTTGTTTTCTTCTATTAAGAGAGTATTAAAGGAGAACTGGATACTTCATTTTACTTATTCATAATGTCATATGTGCCAAATTTGAGTTTAAAAGTTGTGTACAATGATTTTAAATGTATAAGGGTCATTTTCTATTTTATAATGGGTATTGCTGATTAAATAACCCTACATTTGTGTTTTCTTTTCTTTTTTTTTTCTCTAATCTTCAGAGAAGAGTTACTTAGCATTGTTCAATCATAGCTTTTCCAGTTGCTCACATTAAAACATTAAAGAGATATTTCAGCCTCAGCCAAATGCATCTCTCCATAATGCTCTGGGGAACAGGCACTGGCTTTTATTTTCTGGGACAGAGTTTTGAAAAGGCTTAAGGCATTTGTTTTAATTTTAATTCCCGAGACCTTTAAAATAACATTCTAGAGTAGTTGGTGAAGGTTGTCAACTATTACAATACGTTTCCTTGGAATCCGCCCAGTGCTGCTATTCAACACTGATTAAAATAGTCGATTTAGACCTAGCAGCTCTTTCATGTGCTGTATATTCATTTATTTGGTACAAATAAAAAAAATACTGGACTGATTTTTCAACAACAAAAAAATCAGCAAGCAGGGATTTTGTTGTGATTTTTCTAAAATGACAAATACAGCTCTGTATTGCCACCTGGAATGAATCCCACTGTGTGTAGGAAAAGAGGCAGAATTCTCCAAAGCACCTAACTTATCTTCCCCTTTGCTGTCCATCTTGTGTTTCATTTCCCTTATTTGAGTGTAAGGCATTAGAATGAGATCCGTTCATATCACTATTCCTATCATAAACTTCTAGGCATAAATAAATGAATTTAAATAATATCTGGATAATTTTATATTAAGGCTATCTGGATTTATAGAGGGAAAATGCAAATTGGTTTGAGTAATTACTAATTTAAGTCCAAACATATCCTACTGGAATACAGTCTACTGCTGGAGATTCTCTCTCCCTCTTCCCTGCCCCTCCCGCATTCATGTGTATACTCTCTCTCTCCAAAATAAATAAATAAACTTAAAAAAATAAGAACAAAAAGACAATACACAAATTTCTGGAATAAAAACAGACAACAATGAAGATGAATATAAACTTTATTAGAGATGACCATTATCAATATTTTGGTATTTTTCTATCTTCCCTATGGGCATATGGGCACATAAAACTGAGTTCCTACTATAGATAATTTTACAATCTATTCTTCACCATGCCATCAAATGTTTGTGAAATATAATTTCCAATTGTTATACAATTATCTGTTGTAGCATCTAGCATAATTTTTAGCCATTGCCCTATTATGGGGCATAAATTATTTCCAACACTTTGCTATGTAAAATAATACCATGAACAGCAAAATTGTATACAAGTTCTATCAGCATCTTTGGTTATTTGTAGCCTAATAAGAGATTCTAGAAATTCAATTATCTGGTATCAAAGTTTAAACATTTTAAGACTATTGCCAAATATTTTTTGAGTACCTGGGCATATATAGTGAAGTAACTTATATTCTAATTGATAGTAAGGCAGTTTATATTCTCGGGGTGGCTGAGTGACTCAGTAAAGTGTCAGATTTTCAGATAGGGTCATGCTCTCACAGGTCTTGAGTTTGAGCCCTGCCTGGGTCTCTGGGCTGACAGCTCAGAGCCTGGAGCCTGCTTCAGATTCTGTGTCTCCCTCTCTCTCTCTGCCCTTCCGTTGCTAGTGCTGTCTCTCTCAAAAATAAGTAAACATTAAAAAAATTTAAAAGATGCAATTTATATTCTCATTGACAGATTTAAAATGTAGATCTTACCATTCCCTTAGCAGAGCCAACTATTACCATTTTTACGTACACACAATACACACACACACACACACACACACACACAGTTGTAAGAATAATTTTCAGGGCTTATTTATTCAATTTAATACAACGCTCTTGTTTTCCTTCTTGATATTTTGTCCCATCATCACCAACCAGTCTTCCTTACAAATTGAACAAAGCTTCTTACTATACTTCATAATGATATATCCTAGATTTTATGTCTAATATATATTTAAAGCTATGTTTTTACATATCAGTAGACGCCTAAGGCTATCAATATGGGGAGTTGCAGTCCTAGATGGGTTCTCATGTAAATTTCCCTAGTACTAGAATTTTCTTGTCAAATTAAGCAAAACAGAAAAGGGAATAAAATTACTATGTAAATTAGTGTACTGAGAATTAAAGTTTTGGAATACTGACAGTGAAACTGCTCATTCATTGCAAAACAGAACCCCTTAATAATAAGAATTTCAAGGGACAAAGCTAACACATTCTTATACACAGTCTGATTATTTTAAATATATTTATATAATATCAGAAGAATACTTATGGAGATCTAATTTTTTTTAGTTTTATTGAGAAATAATTGACATGCATCGCTGTATAAGTTTAAGGCTACAGCGTAGTGGCTTGACTTACATGTATTGTGAAATGATTACAATTGGTTCAGCCAACAACCATCTTCTCACACAGGCAAAATGAAAAGAAAAACCAGAAGAAAAGAAAAGGAAAAAAAGATTATCCTTGTGTTGCAATCTCTTAGATTTACTCCAACAACCTTCCTATATATCATCCAGCACTGTTAGCTATCATCATCATGTTGTACATTACATCCCCATTTATATGCCTTAGAACTGGAAGTTTGTACCTTTTGACTATCTTCCTCCAACTCCCCCTCTCCCACCCTCCACCTATGGTAACCACAAATCTGATCTGTTTTTCTATGAGTATGTTGTGTTTTTTTGTAGATTTTATTTTGTTCACTTGTTTGTTTTTAGATTTTACATATATCAGTAAAATCATACAGTATTTGTCTTTCTCTATATTTCACTGAGCAGAATACCTTCAAGTTCCATCCATACTGTCACAAATGGTAGGATTTCCTTAACTTAAGGCTGAATAATACACCATTGTGTAGATTTCACAACTTCTTTATCCTTCGCCCACCAGTGGACACTTAGGTTGTTTCCATGTCTTGGCTATTGCAAATAATGCTACTATGAGCATAGAGGTGCAGATGTCATAGTTAGCAGTTTCATTTCCTTTGGATATGTTGCCAGAAGTGGATTTGCTGGGTCATATGGTAGTTCTACTTTTAGTTTTTTGAGTATCCTCTAGAGGCCTAATTTAATCTAAGTATGCTTGCTCTGTAGAGTGGGAATGAGACAAATTCACTGGGATTTAAACCATGGTTGGTCACTCATTGACTTTATGACCATGGCTAAGTTACTTAATTTCTATGGTCCTGCAGTTTCTCATCTTTTAAGTGAATAAGAGAATATCTGCTTCCTGGAGCTATTTGAAGGTTAAGATAAAAAAAATCCATGACTACAATTTTTGGATATAATGAGCATTTAAAATAGTGGTTTTGTATATAAAACCATTTTTATGAGGTAATAAGATTGTCACTTTTCTTGGGCTCTGTGCTGACAGCTCAGAACTTGGAGCCTGCTTTGGATTCTGTGTCTCTGCCCCTCTCCCACTTGCACTCTGTGTGTCTCTCCAAAATAAATAAGCATTAAAAAAAAAGATTGTCTCTTTTCATGACAAAACATTGAAGAAGGCTTCTTTAAGGAAAATTATGTTTACTAGTCCATACACTAACAATTTCAGAAATATTTGTTCTTTGGAAATTCCAGTTCTAGAACCATTCTTAAATATAGAAGATTCTCTTCTTTCCAGAAACCTTAATTTTGCTGATTTATGATCAAAAACCTTAATTTCTGTCCTTTCAAACTAATTCCTTGGTCTCTGAGTACTTATACAGTTTATCATCAGTACTTACACAGTTTCTGTCAAGATTTAGGAACTAAGATATATAGGACATACAAACAAAACAGAACAAAACAAAACAAAACAAAACCCACAACCCTTGAACAGAGTGTTGAAGACATCACAAAAGTAACCATTTCCAGGTCAGTTGTAGAGTCTCCATCCCTTCTGCTTTCAAAGAACCTTTAAAGCACACACTTTTTAGATTGTATTTAAAATCTTAGCATTTTCCCAGGCGACTAGCTGGCTCAGTCAGTTAAGCATCCGAGCCGAAGTTTGAGGCTTGAGTCCTATGTCAGGCTCTGTACTGACAGTTCAGAGCGTGAAGCCTGCTTGCGATTCTGTGTCTCCCTCACTCTCTGCCCCTCCCCCACTCAGGCTCTGTCTCTCTCTCTCTCCATGTAAAAAATAAATAAACATTAAATTTTTTTTAAAAAAGCTTAGATGAGCTGGAAAAAAGGGCAGAAGTTCTATCAGTGTCTGTAGAATTGCTTTGTGATGTTTAAAACATGTATTACATCTGATCACCTGGCTCATCCATATAGTCATTCAAACAAGTGCTCAGCAGTGAAAAAGGGCAGGGACTTTGGTTTGGATTGGCATCTTGGCCTTGTGATTTATTAGTTTGGTTAAGTTAACCTCTGTAATCATCATTTTTCTCACTTATAAAATAGGCATAGGGCATGCAATTCAAATGATTGTTAAGCAGTTTAAGTCAGGTTCCAATATTTAACACATTTAGCTCTGTTCTTGGCACATAGAAAATGTTCAGTGTGTGGTAGCCATTATTGTAATGTGTGGATCCAAACCTCGACATGGTATTTATCAGTTCTCCAAAGAGCTACATTTCCCAAAATCTGTTCTGGGCAATACTAATCCTGGAGTATGAGGTTAAGTAAATTTAAGAAAGTATTGAATTGAATTCTCCCTTCTGGAGATTTACCTTAGCCCATTAAAGGTTCCGAGAAGTATTGAAGTAAGGGGTTAATTTTGTTTAACTCATAATCTTCCAAAGATAATTGAACACAAACCCCTTTTACAAATAACTTATACTACTTTTCTTACAAAATCTGAGTTCTGCAGAACATGTTTTGAAAAATACTGTATATAATAAAAAAGTTTACTCCATAAAATGAAAATAATACTATGGGAATCATATCTGTGCCCATCTCTCATGCTATTTCATGTGGACTTTACTGCACTCTGGAAGGTGAGCTAGCGTCATTATGGCCCTTTCAAAATAAAGAAACAGGCTGATGTTTTGTGACTTTAGACAATAATGAAATAGCCACTAAGTGGTAGAGCCAAGATTTACAACTAGGTGTTCTAATATTTCAGACCAGAATTTTCCCTCCTACACTTGTTTTCCCCCTGAAAAATTGGTCAAATGTTTGCTGTGTGCTCTGAATATTTCCCATGTAGAAGGATTGAGGTTCTGAGTTTTACAATAACTTTTATTTTTCCCGCCGTGGGAATTTAACTTCCTATTCTCATCTGGGCTTCTGTCACATGTTTTATCTTTACTGGGCTACAGAGGGTGTATATGCAGATGAGCGCTGCTGTGAGGAGGGCATGCCTGAACCCCAAATACTTTTACATGATGCTCTCAGCCTCTCAAAATTCAAAAGGCAGGGCTGACTGGGTGGCTCAGTCAGTTAAGCATCTGGCTCTTGACTTCGGCTCAGGTCATGATCTCGCGGTTTGTTGGTTCGAGCCCCACATCGGGCTATACGCTGACAGTGCAAAGCCTGCTTGGGATTCTCTCTCCCCCTCTCTCTGTCCCTCCCCCACTCGTGTGCTCTGTTTTCCCTCTTTCAAATAAACTTAAAAAGAAACTTCAAAAGACATTCATGTCTTTTGTGTAAAAAAGTTTTTTAAATCAATTTGAAATTTCCCCAACATGACAACATACACATAGAAGGACAATAGCAATGATTCTATCATGGTATCTATACTCAGAGAGAGTCCCTACCTGATTTGCCTCAGATTTGGAGAAACCAAAATTGAAATTGGTGGGTAAAGAATCTCATAGAAGCTTCCCATGACAAACAAACATGGTTGCAATATTGTGGATGCGATCAGAGACAATTGAGAATCATTTCTTGGTCCAGGGTTGCTGGGATTTGGTCTGAAGCTTCAATAGCTATGTCAACAACAAAATAGCTTTTGTAGTTTTGTGGCAGGTCCCTAGCACTCTCATTCAATACCTTTCACTCTGATGGTTATTAGTTGTGTGACTTTGAACTCTTTGAACCTAACTGTAAGCTGGAGAAGTTTATGCTACTTTACAAGATTCTTAGATGAAATCTACAGGTAAATGTATGTAGCATAGACTCAACAAATGGTAGGCATTATTACTTTTTTTAAGTATAACCCATTGAGGTCATTTTTATGTTTCCCACTTAACACATAAAGGTAGGTAAAGCTCAGGAAGGTCAAAAATGTCCTTAAAGTCATGCAGCTATTAAGAGGTGTAGAGCACTTGTGATGAGCACTGAGTGTGGTATGGAAGTGCTGAATCAAGGATTATACACCTGAAACTAACATTACACTGTGTGTCAATGAACTGGAATTAAAATAAAAACTTTTTTTTAAAAAAGTGGACATAAGGATTCAATTAGATCTTATGATTCTAAGTAAATCCTACTTCACCATGCTGCCTTTCTTTCTTTATTTTCAAACCATAAGGGACTGGACTCAGTTGAAGTGTTTCTCAACGTTACTTCATATGTGACCTTTAAAAAAACTCAATGGTTCTACACTTCCTTATGAAATCTAGAGTCATCCATAAATTGGGCTTCTTACTTTATTCTGACCACTGTGACTCTACAGTATAACAAAACTCAGGGGTAGATTTTTGGAAAGAAGCCTGGTATTGATTAGTTCTTATGTGCTGACTGCTATGGGAGTTTCTGAGTTTCACACAAATGAAAGTACAAATTATTTTTGGAAATAGTTGTAAGAGCTTTTTACAGTTGATTTATCTGTCAAATATTTCGGTCTCTCTTCCTCTCTCACACACAAATGCGTGCACGCACACACACACACACACATGCAGGTACACAACTGAAACACTTATGCAGACAGCTTTGCCGTCAGCTATGTACAGGAATCCTCACCCACTACAGGTGACAGAAATGAGAGTAAATATGAAGTTAATGGAGCAGCCTTTCCTTATGCACTCAAAAATTGAGTTAAAATGTCCCCTTAAATATAAACTTTGTCATTTCCCTTCTATTGATTTTGTATAACTAGTTCAATATGACCAACAAAATAAATATTATGCCATGACTGTTACCATGTGGACTTTTGGGAGGTAATGAGTGAATGAATTTATTTACAGTTTGAGGATTGCATGGGGTTTCTGCCATTTAAAGGCAAAATATTTACTCCTTCCTTTAATGAATACATGTAGCTTGTCTATTATGTGTAAGCACTTTGATAGGTATGAGGGATAAAATAAAATTAGTGACAAACTATATATGGTCTCTACTCTTAAAGATTTTATTATTTTGTTGGAGAGACAGACATTAATAACCACAAAAATAAGTGCCAGGAAGAAACATACAAAACGCCACGGAGAAGAGGAGAATTTGGTCAAGTTTGGAGAACTAGAGATAACTTAAGTGAAGAAACGACCTTGAGTTAAGATGAGAATAATTCATAATTAGTGAGGTGAGGCACAGGAGGAAAAACATGGTGGTTAGGGCATGCTTGAAATCTCTAAAGAACAAAAGGTGTAGAGTTTGCACAGAGAACCGAGGGAAGGTCATTGTAGCTGGAGTTAGAGTGGAAAGGTGACATTCGTGTACGATAAGAACCGGGAGAATATAGAGAGATAAGACCTGAGAAGATTTTGTGAGTTGTAATGAGAATTTGATGTAGGTGGGATGCATTGGGTTGATGCAATGAGTCAAAGTGGTTCGATCACATCTTGTTTTGTTTCAAATGTGTAACCAATATATTAACCAGTTTGACTAGCTTTAATTAAATTGCTATCATCATCATCATCATCATTATTATTATTAATTTCTGTACAATCTGTCAGATTGGCTATGCAGTTAATTCTGTCATTTGTGGGTTTCAAAACCACTTGTTCTACTGATTTTCACCCTGGGACATAGCGATTACCTAGCAAATGGTCTGGTTAAAATACTGCAACTTTAGCAAATATGCATTTTTAAAATATGTTTTTCTCCATATCAGAAATAGACAAAACTCCAGTGAAATATAAATTTTCAAATTTGTCAATATGATTTTAAAGTTAAGTGCAAAGGGGCACCTGGGTGCCTCAGTCAGTCAAGTGTCCGACTTCAGCTCAGGTCACGATCTCAAGATTTGGTTTGTGAGTTTGAGCCCCACATCAGGCTCTGTGTTGACAGCCCAGAGCCTAGAGCCTGATTCAGATTCTGTACCTCTCTCTCTCTCTGCCCCTCCTTTGCTTACTCTCTCTCTCTCTCAAAAATAAGCATTAAATTTTTTTGTAATAAAAAATAAAGTCTAGTGTGAGCAGTCTAAAATTAAATATATGTCAGATTTTGCAAAAAAAAAAGTTATAGCTACCATTTGTGATAATATTTTGGCTCATGAATCAGGACATTTTACATTTTATTTACTTATGCATGCCTAGTATAAACATTTATCTTAATTTAAGTTTGCTTTTCTCTTCTTTCCAACAGTCTCTTTGACTAGAATAATTTCTATAACAGTTATAGGGAACATCAGAAATAGTGCATCATCTGCGATTTGGCTTATTGAATATTCTCAGGGCTATGCAGGGGACAGTCCTAGGATTTGACAGTCCTACTAAATACAGTTAATACAGAAAGAAATACTATAAGAACATTTTAGAATAATATAAATAATGTCTTAGAGCACATTTTCATTGAGAAGACATTTTAAAATATGCGATTTCATTTGGGTAGTTAACATCTCTGGATATATAGTAAGTGTCATTTCCATGTTACAGCCCAGGAAATTGAAGGTCAGAGACAAAGTTCTTTGCCGAAGAACATGCAATGGTTGGCTTATGGTGAAATCTCTCTTCTGTTCTCTATCTCATTTTGCTTCCACTACTCCACATGTATAAATTAGAGCCTGCAATACTGAACTTGTAGAGGAGTACATTACATATTTAATTACACATGTAATTACATATTTGGCAGATTAGAGACTTTTCTCCCCTAACTTTCTAATATCACAATCTGGGGCAGCAGAAAATATCTAAGGAATAGAACTCATCATTTCAAATTAACACCTTTTCCCTTGATACCTCTTTCTTGTGTTTTCAAATATCTCCATCATTTATGGCTGTTCTGAGCCTCAGATACTGATGGTTTTTTTTTTCATAACCTGAAATTATAAATTTTCTCCAAACATCCTCTATTCTTTTTTCAGTTAGTATTAATGATGGGCCTACTCTACCTGTCACTGAAGATTTCAGCCTCAGTGTAATTTTGAGATCCCTTCTTACTTCTCTTTGGCATACCGAATCGATTAATCCAATCTTTTTTTTTTACACTGCAACATGCTGTTTCTCCGTCTTTCCTTTCTGAAATGCTAATCTAGAAACAGACACCAAGTTTGCATATATTTATCTTCGCAGAATAGACTCAACCCTACTTCTCCCATTCTTGTCATCTCTAACAAACTCATTGCTAGGGTTTCTCTTGTAATGGCTACATTTTCACATCTTATTGAAAAGGTTAGATTGAATTAATGGAAACATAGACTCAGTTGCATTATGGCCTCATTTATACCCAGAACATCATCATAAAATGAGAAATGTTATGTTAGGGGGTTTTCTGGTTACCTGAAGTATATTCCTTTATGTACCAAGATTTTTTGTTTCAGCTATAACCTAAATGTCCTCAAACCAGTGAAGCTAGAGATTTCTGAGTTTCACAGACTCCTCTATTCCCCATCTGTTTATGTCCTACCTCCCTTCTGTGGTTTTTATCGATTATTTCCAGGTATCTCCACAGGGATCTAATATAGTATCCCACTGCCCCCATAGACGTTGTCTTCTTCCAGACCTCTATTGGAGAGTCCAGTTCTTTCATGCCCCTGGAAGTGCTTCTTCACTTAGTATGTGGCCCCTGACCCTGTTCCACTTGGCTCCAAAATTTAAGCCAGATGGTCACACCCCGAAGCCATTGTTCCTGCAGCACAAGTGGGCTTTGTCTTCTTAACGCTCCTCTCTATAGCCCCAGCCCCACCAGATGCTGCCACACCAGTAGGCTCTGGGGGTCCTGCTGGCCCTCCATGCTTCTCTTTTGAGTATTAAAATCTTTACTGCTACTGCCCAGGGGCTCACTGGTAGCTGCCCATGTATTCATCATGCAGCAAGCCACAGGGGTGACAGAGTGGGGAGCCCTAAAACAACAATGTTTCGGGTGAGATTTGTTTTACAATTTAGTTGGGATAACTCCCTCAAGTTTTTTTGTTGGTGTTGCTTGTTTGTTTTGTTTTTTGGGGTCTTAGATCCAGGTCATTGATTTAAACACTGTCATCACTGATCTGCTCAAAGTCCCTCTCAAACTTATTCATTTGTATATATACTCCTTTATCTCCATTACTCACTTCCATTCTCCATTCTCGTCCTTGTTATTTTGAATGAATGTCTTACTGTACCATATATTACAATGTATATTTTTATTTCACTTGTCACTATGCCCTCAAGTTAGCAATATGGACATCTAGTCTATTGCTTCTGACTAAAGTGCATGGTATCCCAGCACGTATAACCACAGCATTGGGCCCATTCGCTTGCAGATAATAGCCAGCTTCTCACCCCTCTAAGTAATGCTGCAATTTACAGGAAGGATCATGGCCCCTTCTGGTCCTATTAGTGAATTGGGAGAAGTGCTGGGCAGTAGAACACCCACTCATCTAATTATGAGCTTCCAGGTTGCCCTCCAGAGTAGCAACACCTGTCTACACTCCCATCACTGCTTGAGGAGTTCTATCCATACCTACACTATGCTAGCACTTGGAATTGTCTGGTAAAGTACTGATGTTTTCCAGTATTTCTGACTCTTTTCTTTCTGGGAATAAGGTAGTACATTACTTTCCCATCCCTCCAAGCTAGAGGTTGCAGTGTGACTCTCTTTGAGCTATGGAAAATGGACAGAAGTGACGTGAGAGTTGGTACCTCAATAATAAGCCAGGTAAAGCTTATTATGAAGTCAGTTTCTTGTACCTGGCTGCACCTTTCTTTGATTTGAGCTTCCTTACATGGCATCTTTTCTAAGTGAGTTGACATTGCGGGATTCTTCAAACATTCCCCAGATATATCCAAATATCCTTGACCTGGCTCAAGATGAGATCCCTGTTAGAAACATCCACAACATGCCCACATTTTGATTTATTTGTTTGTTTTTGCCTTTTCAGATAAACTTTATTGAGTATTTTCTAAATGGGAAAATGCATCATTTAGAACATCAGATACGACAATATATCGTATTGGAGAGCAGTGTGACCTTATGCTAGATGAGCCGGAAGAGGATGCTGCTTGAGATCTTACTGCTGCTTTTCTACAGTTGTCCGTCTCTCTTATTCTCTCTCTTTGAAGATACTCTGCCACTTGTCAGTGGCTTTCTCTTTCAGGTGCTCCTCTCCCAGGCTGTGACCCCCAAGAAAGTGGGGATAATAGCTCTTTTTGTCACCTGTGCACACTTAACTCCATCCGTTTCTCATACTATGCGCTTGATTCATTTTTTTTGTATTTGTTGTTTTAAATTTGTTGTTTGTATTTGTTGACAGGATTTGTAAAATGTAGGAAGTGAGATTCTTGTCACCAGGCCCGAAACAAGTGTAAATATTTTCTAAGGGAGGGACAGAGGGATCAGCTATGAATAAATTGCAGAAGTTTTAGCGTCAAAATTTAATAAGTCAATTTTGATTCATTAAGGATCTTTTGTGCTACTTTGTTTTTTTAAATTACTCATTATCAATCCTCTTTCAATGAGTTAAGTTCAAAGAGTCTTTGAAATAAGTGCTATTATTAAAAGGTTTTTATAAATTAATGTTTAGTAAGTCAAGAGACCAACACCTTTGAGGTATTTGGGATAAATATCTTTTAATGACAACATCAGAATATATATATTTTTCTGCACCTACGAACATATCTATATATCATCTATAATAGTAAATGTCTAGATTCAATCATTCTTCCTCATATGTGCTATTGATTCTATAGTCTATTTCAAAAGCTTTTAATTTTTTTGAATGCCCCCTATTTAAATATTCACAGACAGATATTTTAAAATATCCCAAATGCCTGACTTTTTAGTTGTGTAGATAAAATATACAGATGTGTTGGTGTCTAGGGTCTACTTTGGGGGGAAAAAAGCATTAAACTTTCTTTTAGAAAAGAAAATTGTTATTACATAGCACACAGCTGAATACATTTTAATGTATAAGCAAAAAATTATTTTAGATAATACTTATTTACCCAGTTGAGAACCACTATTAACTCCATATTCTTAGAATCATGAGTCATTATTTTAACAGTTGTTCTTTTCAAAGTATTATCAGTGTGTTTCTATCTGAAATGTTTTTTTAACGAGTTCAAGTAAGGCAAAAGGAGACCAGCCAAAGTATCAAGAGGGGCTATACAAAAATAATAAGTTTTTGTTTTACGTGTAAAGATGCGTCTTACCTAACTTTAACTTCATGTAGGGTATATTCAGTGGAAGGTGAAGGTAGGAGAGTAATAGCCAAGAGCAACATGCTGGATTCACTCAGCCCTCAGAACCATATGTGGATCAGCTATGCACCCTCCTGATCCCAGAGAATGGGGCAGAATTGGTCCCAAGGTGTCAATGACAGCCATGAAAGGTCTGCAGTACGGCTTTTAAGGTGAAAAGGGAGCTTTGCAGGCTCACAGCAATGGCCTGCTCTGACCTTTAAAGCAAAAACAAGGATTTTCTCTCGGTTTAGGAACTTAACCAAGGCCAGAGATGAGCCAAGATGAGAACTCATTTTCAGCCTCCCTCTCAGACTTTCTTTCTCCACAGCACATTGCCCCTGGGCCACATTTATGTAACTCTTTTCTTTCTGGCTTTACGGAATAATTTTACATTGCTGCTTCTTCAAACTCCGCAAGATAATCTTTTCTGGCCTATATTTGTTTACAATATATCATGTTCAGAGAGAAAGAAGCTTCATTCAGACAGAATTCTTTCAGGGGCACCATTTAACACAGCCCACACTAATATCCATAATAGAAATATCTATAGTCCATCCAGTCTGTTATATATTTACAATAATAACCAGAGGTGTCCATCAGCTTAAGGTTTTATACAGGCAACAAAAGCATTTGTTAAACAAAATTGACTCATACACTCTAGTAAGAAGTATATGCAGTTTACGATATGGAATACTCTAAAATATATGCCTGATTTTCTAAGACCTTTGTCTGTTCCCTCAGCAATAAGGAGAGGAAAGTAACATGTGACCAGAGGAGTGACAGGAATTTCCACTTAGTTTGAGATACTTTTCCTATGAGTGATCCCTCCTTTGTTCCAGCTTACATCCTCCTTGGGCTATCTTCTTGCTGATTCAGGGTATCTCTTTACTAAGCCTAATTCTTTTTTATGATCTCGCCTCAAAGTACCAACTTTAACCGCAAAATTTTCATGTTTTGATTTCTGCTGGAAGCTTTGTTTTCTTCTACTACATTCTACAAAATTGCAAAAACTGTGAGGCTTCAGATGTCTGTTTCTCTAAAAATTCCTAGTCTCAGTTTCCTTTGCTGGCTGCAATCTCTTTTAGGTTTATTATTTCTGATGAGAATGCTGTTTTAAATGTAATTTGTCTGGAAGAGTTCCCACCAAAAATGAATCTCGCCGTTGTGCAAAATATAGCCACTGTTATGTTTCTTTTGTATCCCTCTAGCAGCAGTAGCTCAGAAGTAGCTCCAAGGAACTGATGGTTTAATCATTCTTTATCCAATATCATATCAGTTACACTAATATAATTGTTTTTTCTCTCAGAGAGCCTCCTAACATAATCCACATGCTTTCAGCAGCTGCTGTAAAGGCAATATCTATACAACATCATACATTTGATTAAAGAGGGGGGAAATCATTATAAAACCAAAAATAATCAGGCTTATGTTTTGGCAGTATTTATGAGTTTATATGCCTCCCTGAGTGATTTAAGGTTAGATATAAAATAAAGGTGGTGATGTTTAATGTTCACTTTAAGATAATTGGGTTAAGTGAGTATAATACAGCCAAAAGGAGTCGATTCAACAGTCAGTTTTCAAGTGTATAATGTATGCAAGGAATCCTGGGAGTTACAACGGTGATCAAACCTGGTTCTTTCTTCTAAAACTAGAAAGGATGAAAAGTTATGGATGTAAATAACTAACTATTATAAATGAAAGGGTCTAGCTATGGCCTAGCCTCTGCTTGGTGCTGCATATGTACTCCCTTAGGCAGTTCGAATGGACTTAACAGAACTTACTTTGCACCATTTGACATGAGAGGTTGTGGCCAAAGGATCAGGAAGGAGCTGATGCAGCTTCTCATATTCTCTTATGTGGAGATGGAGGAGGATGGGGCGGAGTCAACAATGAGTGCCAACCAGAAAACAGCTAATGCTGTGTGATAGCAATGATGACAATTTATGAGTTCAAGTGTGAGCCTTCTGAAATTCCTCAGAGTGAACCAGGGGATTCTTTGAAGGGATCAGAACAGTCTGCTAGCTAGCAGGGGAGAGTGATATGACTCTTACTGCTACTAGTATGGTCCCTTTTGTATGGCCAAGATGGTAAAGTCTTGCAAGACCTGCCTTTGATAACTGGAAGATGAAAATAAGTTCCATGAGAAGCAGGCGCTCAGCCAGTCTTGTCTATAGTGCCATACCCAAAAGATCTAGGGATGTATTGGAAAATGTCAAATATTTCCAATTTGGTGTTGTGCTGGGTACATAAAAATTGCAGTGGGGGTAATATTAGAATGACCAGATGGAGACAGAGCATGGAGAGTGGTAGGTGTCATGGTCAAGAGTTGAGATATATTTCGTAGTAACTGATAGCTGTTGAAGGTATTGACCTGGAAGGTGAAGGAAGAGGTCTGGGTTCCTTCGGTCCCTTCAGTCTGCCACTTCTTAGCACATATGCCTTGCTTCCCTCTCCATTAAGTGTAAATAAAGTCACAGAAGAAGGAATTGAATATTTCAGTCATGACATGCATATTACACTGAGTCATTCTTTTCTCAAGACAGAAGTATAAGCCCTGGAGGAACTAATGTCAATGGTCTTGCTTTGTCTCAGTGAACAGAATGTAATTTTAGAAAGAGGGTCCACCTTTCTCTCTTTAAAAATCTAAAAGGACTCAGATTCTCATGGTTTGCTAGTAGTGTGTCTGGAATTTGTTAAATGCTAGGATGCCTTAACCAATAAGATTGAGCTATTTGACTACTGGATTACTGTGATTAATAACATCTGCAGAGAATAATTACAAGTCAGCCTCCATAGGTATGGGAGCTTCTGTTCTCAAAATGAGTTGTCTCAAAATTTTCCAAAAAGTAAAACAATAAGTACAACCATCATTCATATTTCCATTTTGCACCAGTTGATGTTGTGGGCAAATCATATTTATATTAAATACCCTTATGGATAAAACAAAAGTGGATTTCATGTTCTAGATTTTCCTCTCTGCCAGTTTGTTTTGTTTTGCTCCTTTATTTGAAAACTGAATGTGTCCTAATGAAGTTACATTTATATGAAAGTACACCAAGTTTGTGTCAGAACAATCCACTGAAATGTGAAAGAAAATTAGGGCAAACTGATCACCACGTTATATTGGTCATGGTTCAGTGTCACAGGAAGAAAATGAGCTTGAGCGTTCTGCCTTCCAGTCTGAATTTCACCACTTATGCGCGGTGGGTATTTGAGAGAGTCGTTTAATTTATTTGGGCTGCAGAAGATCATCTATAAAATTGAGACAAAAATATCTATTAACCAGATTTTCATGATGAATAAATAAATAGTGGAAAAATATTTTGCATATGGGCTTGCTTCCAGAGACTCTAGACAAATGTAGTTGTCATCTTATGCTCTTTCCGGTCTACATCAGATAGCTGTTTTCAATATTTAAAAAATGAATGCTACTGGAGTTTCTTTTTTCTTACCAACATTTATACAAGCTTTCCCCAAAACCACATACCATATACAGAAAACAGACCTTTCTATGCTTATTTCGCAGTTCACTATACCACACATCCTTTGCTGCGATCAAACAAGACCACTTAATAATCACTATGCAGCTCGTTTACTTTTCTTCTATCTGAAATAGGTATTTACCTTCAATAAGTTAAGCCCCACAGCACCTGGCAGAGTACCTTCCTTTTTTTGTTGTTCATTGTCTATTATTTAAGTTATAATAAATGGAAATGTAATCCTAAATTATTCTCTGGGTTTCCTGACAAGCGATGGGGAAAATTTAATAATTTAGTTGTCCACTAAAGCATGTCCCTGATAGTCCATGATAAAGCACTACAAAGTCATTTGGAATGATAACATATTTTACTTTGATATCTATGATGAATTTATCTCACAGACCAGTATATAAAGTTTTTTACATGATAATTAGATATTAAGTGAAAACATAGCTCTCCAAAAGATTAAAAAATCTTCCTTAAAACTGGATATACACAGGGTGCCTGGGTGGCTCAGTCAATTAATTGTCCTACTCTGCATAGGTCATGATCTCATAGTGGGTGGGTTCCAGCCCTGCAATGGGCTCTGTGCTAACAGCTAGCTCAGAGCCTGGAGCCTGCTTCAGATTCTGTATCTCCCTCTCTCTCTGCCCCTCCCCTGCTCAAACTTTCTCTCTCTCTCTCTCTTTCTCAAAAATTAACATTAGAAAGATTTAAAAGGGGGCATCCATTAAAAGGATGGCTCAGTTGGTTGAGCATACAACTTTGGTTCAAGTCATGATCTCATAGTCCATGAGTTTGAGCCCCATGTCAGGCTCTGTGCTGACAGCTCAGAGCCTGGAGCTTGGTTCGGATTCTGTGTCTCCCTCTCTCTCTGACCCTCCCCTGCTCATGCTGTCTCTCTCTCTTTCTCAGAAATAAATAAAACATTTTAAAAAATTGGACATGCAGAAGCAAAAAAATAAATAAATAAAAGAATCCAGATACAGACCTTACACCCTTCACAAAAATTAATTTTAAATGAATCACAGTCCTAAAAGTAAAATGCAAAACTATAAAGCTCCTAGAAGAAAACCTAGACGACACTGGACATGGTGACGATGCCTTAAATGTAATGCCTAAGACACAAGTTATGAAAGAAACAATTGATAAGCTGGACTTCATTAGAATTATAAAAAGAAAAACTTCTGCTCTGTAAAAGACAATATCAAGAGAAGGAGAAGAAAAATCACAGAGTGAAAGAATATATTTCCAAAAGACACATTTGATAAAATAATATATAAAGACTTATATATAAACATATATAATATATATAAACATATATATTATATATATTTATAAAGAATTCTTAAAACTCAATGAAAAGAAACACAAACAACCTAATAAAAATAATAGGTCAAAGGGCTTAACAGACCCCTCACCAAAGAAGATATACCGATGGCAGATAAGCATACAGAAAGATTCTCTGCATCACATGTCACCAAGGAAATGCAAATTAAAACAAAGAGATACCATTACACACCTATGAGAATGGCCAAAAGCCAGAACACTGACAACACTAAATGTTGGCAAGGATGTGGAGCAACAGGAACCCTCCCTCATTGCCAATGGGAATGCAAAATGGTACAGCCACCTTGGAAGACAGTTTTGAGATTTCTTATAAAACTAAGTGCCCATTGTGCTTACCCAAGAAAGCTGAAAGCTTATGTTCATACAAAAACCTGCACATGGATGTTTACAGCAGCTTTATTCATAACTGTGCAAAACTGGAAGCAGCCAAGATGTCTTCTAATAGCTGGATGGAAAAGTAAACTGGTTTATTCTGGTTATTAAGCTATGATTTAGTATGACTTAACAAAGACTTATTATGTACACATTAAATGCATATTATTAAGTATAGGGAGCTAGTACACACACAAACACACACACACACGGTGTTTGAAGGATGCTACAGACAACAAGGAATCTTTGTTAAGATGAATTCCTCTTTTATTACACATATTCCAATTTTAACTTCAGGAAGATAGATGACATTATTCAGCAATGTCATGTCCCGATTATATTTCTCAACGTAGGTGAGAGCCTGGAAAATATTTAAGGATGGCTGGTTAGCTTGTCTCTTTAAATCACCCCATGTCCAAGTAAATTTTGACAAGACCTGGTAATTTGCAGTCAATTTGTGATATACCTTTCTGACAAGTACCCAAAGCACAGTTACCTGTATCGAGGATGAAAGAGCACTGTAGGCATCCTACAGACCAGATGTGCTGATGACAGAGTTTATAAAATCTCCTGGAATGTTTGGGGCCTGTTTTGCATTCTCACTCAGATAAAAAAGCCATATAATTTCCAGAAAGCATAATGGTAGGATGCGGGAGGGTAAGTATGTGTCTGTGTGAGGCCAGGGTAGGGGATGTAAGGCAGAAGCAGGAAAGGGGGAGTATATTGGGCCCTTTAAGTCTGTTCAAATATGTGTATAAAATACTCATTAGATACCAGGAGCTCTGTGTTTCAAAATATGGAAGAAAAAATTATATTCGGAAAATTTTGTTATCATATGGCTTGAAAGAATACATTAGCAACTTATTGTTTTGACAAGAAGAGTACCACAGAGTGATCCTGAAGTAATAGAATAGCTGCTTTAAAAGAAGACTCCTTTATTTGCAATAGGTAAGTGCATTGAATTGGGCTAGATACTTTAGCAAGAATAAAAGACCTGTGACTCGCAGATTCTCATTTCTTTTGTCCTTTTCCAGTG
This sequence comes from Hyaena hyaena, assembly GCF_003009895.1. Taxonomy (NCBI): domain Eukaryota; kingdom Metazoa; phylum Chordata; class Mammalia; order Carnivora; family Hyaenidae; genus Hyaena; species Hyaena hyaena. Next base: position 134,407 of record NW_024080802.1, read on the forward strand.
AGAAATGTTAGATCGCGTACTTTAAATTTAGTGAAACTCTTGAACACACAAATTTTCCTTTGCTCCCTTCCTCCTTTCTTTTCCCCGGATCATTCTTCCTTCCTTTCCTGCATTGGGCCTCATGCATGGCAGGCAGCCCATTTATGAACAAAAGTAGGCATGATCCTCTACTCTCATTATCATTTACCTTTTTTTTAGTACTCATCCATTTGCATTATTATGAAATGGTTTGTCCTAGCCTACTAGCTCCGGGAGGGATAAGAGAGCAAGTGTAGGTAACCCTTTTATGACAACAAAGTCAATAGGGGAGGGCTGAGCCCTTTCCACCACCATCCCTTCTATTCCGAACAGTTACTTCTAGACATCCAGAGCACCACAGGGCTCATTAATGCCTTTTGCTACTCCAGTGTCTGAACCTCCCACATCCTATGGCCGTCTCTTAGGCTAACCTCCAACTCCTGAGAGAACCAGCAGACTTAACATGTAAACTTCCCTGGGAATGTTATTTTATTTCTTATTGTAGTGAAACATAAGTTTCCTAACAAAGGGGGAAAGTTACCACCTAGGGCTAAAACAGGCAGAATTCTAATTATGCATCCCGATGGTTCACCAACTCTGCCCATCCTCCCCACAAAACATTCCAGGCTCATATCTTCTATCTCTTCTGGGCCTGAAATATGTATAATATAGTTGTTCCTGATTCTTGTTCTGAAACCCTAAAGCCTTTCTATGAATGGGTGATCTGTGCCATCACCTCAACATTTCTAGGACCTACAACTGCTATCTATGCAAGATCACCTGTACATTCTTTCTTCAGAGTCAAATTCCATACATCTCCCCTGTTTAAAGGCATCTTAAAGGTTTAAAAAATAACTAAAATCTCACACAGTCTTAAGAGTGAAGCTACACTGGGTGTTATATGCAAACCAACTTGACAATAAACTACTTGTAAAAAAAAACATGCAAAAAATAAAAAAAATAAAAAGCTTAAAAAAAAAACAGTGAAGCTAATGGGAGGTAGAAATAGAAGCTAGTGCACCTCAATCAAGGACTTTATAGCTAATGAAGTGGAAATACTTTTTAATGCCTGAACTCATAACACTGGAATTATTTTCAGGTGGAAACTTGGTTTGTTTGGAAAATACTTTTAAAGGTGCTAGAGAAAAAAAATATTTGTTTCCAGTAAGCATGTGGACTACTCAAAACAATCCTCCCATTGAAGAAACACCAGAAAACCTAGAAAAATGAACAAAATATCCTGAATGAAGGTTCAGAAGAACTAAACAATTATTGAACATCCAGTTTGAAATTGAGGGAATTTAGAGATCTATTGAGGGAATTTATTTAGAAATACCAGTTAGATTGGTTTTAGTACTTATCCTTCATGGGTAGTTGCTGATCCTGAAAAAGTTGTTCAAAGTCTGGGAAGCTGAGTGGTATTATTGAGTGTCTCATGAGAGTAAGGACAAAAATTGGGGTACAGCATCCAAGAGGGTGGTAAAGCACCAGTAAACATACGTGCTCCATGAAGTTCGACAAAGACATCATTGGTCCCTTGTGGAGATGAACACCCCACTTTGAATCACTTCAGTCTCTGAAGTCACTTTAAAGAGATTGTAGATTTCTAGAGTCAGACATCTGGCAGAAAGAAAAGCCAGATCTCTTTCTGGAGAAAATTATCTTTGGCTTCTGATTAGTTTTTTATACACAAGTCCAGATCTCAAAGCAATTTGACCAAACACGAAGGAATTGAAGAGCATGTGCCAGAATGAACAGAAGAGAGCTTCAAACTTATGTAGTTGTCAGATGCAGATTTTAAATGAAAATTGCTTAAAATATTCAAGGAGATAAATAAGATTAGTGAGAATTTAAGAAGAGAACTGGAAGCTAAAGAAAAGATGCTTAAAACTGACATTATGGAAATTTTAAAATACAGTAATCAAAATGAAGAACTATAGAGATGGGTTTAGCAGTTTATTAGATCAACATGAAAAGGGATTTAATAAGCTGAAAGAAAAGTAAAAGAAAATATCCAGAATGAATTTGAAAAAAGGGGGGAAAGGAGACAAATATATATTCTAGAAGGCAAAAACAGAACCACATCTATGCAATCGCCTGGTTTATGACAAAAGTTACAATGCAGTGCAGTGGAAAGTTCGATCTTTCCAGTAAATGTACTAATCCCCACTACACGTGACTCAATTCTAGATGAAAATAAAAGTAAGATTCAAAGGCAAAAGAAAACATTTTAAAATGTATTCAAAAAATAAGGACTATTATAAACTTCTGGGGTCATAAATTTCTTAAATTGTAAAACAATAACTCTAAATATAAGGAAAAATTGTTAAATTGGACTACAGTGAAACTAAAAATCTTTTTGTCAAAAGAAATCCTTAAAAGTGGGGGGTAGGGGGGAGTTAGGCACCTGGGTAGCTCAGTTGGTTAAAGCTCAGGTCATGATCTTGGAGTCTGACTTCAAGCCCCATGTCAAACCCCATGTTGAGGCCTGTGTTGCCTGTGTTGGGCTCTGTGCTGATGGTACGGAGCCTGCTTGGGATTCTCCCTTTCTCCCTCTCTCTCTGTCCCTCCTCTGCTCTCTATCTGTCTCTCTCTCCAAATAAATAAATAAACTCAATTTTTTAAAAGAACGGAAAAACAAAGAAAGCCACAAAATTGTAGAAAATACTTTCAAAACATATAGTTAACAAATGACTCACATTCTGAATGTATAAAGGATTTTTACAAATGAATTAAAAAGGTAATTGAATAGAATAGAAAGCCATTGCAGTGCTTGACACTTCACAATAAAGTAAAATAAATGAATAATAAGCAAATGAAAATTTGATTAATTGTATTCATCTTTAAGGAAATGCAAATTAAAACCAAAATGAAATGCCACTTTACATTCACCAGAATGGCTAAGATGAAAGAAACATACAATACTGAATTTCGGCAAATATGAGGAGCAATTGGAAATTTCATGCACTGTGAGAATGCAAATTAGAATAGACACTTTGGAAAATAGTTTTGATGTATGTACTTAACAGTGCACTTATGCATAGCCTATGATTTAGTATTCTACTCCTAGGTATCTATTCAACAGAAATACATTATATCTATCATCTATCTATCTATCTATCTATCTATCTATCTATCTACCCAAAGACATGTATAAAGATATGTATACATGTAATATCACTATTCTTGGGGCACCTGGGTGGCTCAGTTGGTTAAGCATCAGACTTCTGCTCAAGTTCATGATCTCAAGGTTCGTGAGTTAGAGCCCTGTGTCAGGCTTTATGCTGTCAGCTCGGAGCCTGGAGCTTGCTTCAGAATCTCTCTCTCTCTCTACCACTCCCATGTTTGCTCTCTGTGTATCTCTATCTTTCTTTCAAAAATAAGTAATCACTAAAAAAATTAAATATATAATATCACGATTCCTAACAGCCAAAAATTAAAAAAATTGAGAGACAGTCCAAATGTTCACAAATAGTAATTTGTCTAAATAAATTCTGGTGTCTTCATTTAACAGTATACAGTCCTTGAATGAGAATGAACAAACTGTAACTACAAATGACGGCATGGATAAATCTCACGAATAGATCTAGGGGAGAGGCGCCAGGAACAAAAGAATATATACTGTATCATTCCAGTCATATAAACCTTAAGAACAGACAAAAACTATTTTGGAGGTCATGACAGTGCCAGGAATGGGAACTTGATAGCAGTTTCTGAAGTGCTGGTTACGTTCTACTTCTTGACCTGCTGGCATGTTTTATGAATGTGTTGAGTTTGTAACCATCCATCGGGTGTGCACCTGTGAATTGTGTTCTTTTCTGTATGATATACTTCAATGTTTACCCAATGGGAGTTACTATTTGAAACAGCATCAAAGTATATCAAATAACTAACCTTAACTTTAACAAAAGCACACAAGTGCTTTACACTGAAAACTACAAAATAACATTGATAGGAACTGAAGAACAAAAATAAATGGGAGGGAATACTATGTTCATGACTTGGATGATCCAGTGTTGTAAAGATAACTTTTTTACTCAAGTTGATAGTAAAATTCAATGTAACTGCAGGTAAAATTCCCACAGATTTTTATGTGAAACAGCACACACATATTCTAAATTTATAAGTAAAGGAAAATAGCCAATGCTCTTTTAAATTATAAAAACGACAAAGGACTTATGTTAACAATTATTAAGACTGTCAAAAGATAGTCTTGAAATTTTTAAGAGTTTATTTGAGCAAAATCAGTTTAAATAAGGTAATATACAATCTGGCAAATAGAAAAGAGCTCTGAGGAACTGTACAAAATAAGAAATTTTCACAGGCAGAGAAAGAACAAGGAAGTTACACTCAACAAAAAATCAGCTTGATTGTTCTGAGGTTACTTTCCTTTAGGGGTGGGAGGGGTCTGTCAGGCTAACTAGCGCTGATCAGGTGATTCCTGATGTACTGATTTAAGATTCCATTTCTGGAAAAGCTGAAACTATAATTAAGTCCCAGTTTGGTGGGGGCCGTACCATAAGTAACTCCACTTTGGGTTTGTTGTTTTTAAGATTTATAAAAGCTTTAGTAAATCAGTGTGATATTGGTGCAAAAATATGTAAATTGACCGAAGGGGAGGGGGAATCTCAAAACAAAACAGGACCACACATATATGGACATTCGATTTGCTACAAGGCTGACATTGCATATCTTATTTCGGTAAATGTTTCTGGAGCACTTAGGTATCTTTATTTTTAAAAATTAGTGTAGCATTCACAAAACTTAATCTCAGGTATTTTTAAGTTTCTAAATTTGAAAATAATTATGCTTCCAGAAAAAGATATGACACTATTTAAAATGCCTTGAAGGGAAATTTTCTTAAATAAGGTACTGTGATACTGTGATTTATAATAAGAAATATATATTTGGTCTTCCTTCAGTTCCTGGCACAGAGCTCCCCAAACCCTTGTAATTTCCTAAGTGATTAGAGCAATAGGGGTATCTTTTGTTATAATGCTTGGTTTTGTCCTTAGTTCTTGAAGTAGCTTCAGAGAGATAAAAGTGAAAGGAGCATCTTTTGTTATTCATAACAAGCCCCTTTCAACCACACCTGAGTTTAAGTTATTGGGGACTTTCGAAAAGCCCCAAGGATCTGGGCTTGATTAGAAGAAGTTAGAAGTTTCAGGTCAAACCTCCCCCCCCCCCACCACCACCACCACTTCCCAAGAAGGAAGGGGTGTTGGAGATTGAGTTCAATCACCAATGACCAATGACTTACTCAGTCATGTCCATGTAAAGAAGCCTCCATAACCCTCGCCCCCCAAAGAATGGGGGTTTGTGAACTCAGGGAAGTGCTGGGACAGTGATCTGCCCAAAAAGAGAATAGAAGCTCCCTACTCCTTCCCACATACCTTGCCCTACGCACTTTTTCTATCTGGCAGTTCCCGAGCCTTTTATAACAAACCAATAGTTAGTAAGCAAAGTATTTCCATTAGTTTTGTGAACGACTGTAGCAAATTAATCAAATACAAGGAGGGGATTGTGGGAACATCTGATCTGTAGCCAGTGGGTCAGAAGCACAGGTAAGGACAGAACTTGCAATTGGCATCTAAAGTGGGAGCAACGGCAGTCTTATAGGAATGAATCCTTAATGTGTGGGATATGACACTCTCACCAAGGAGAGGGAGTCAGAATTAGTTGAGTTCTAGAATACCACTCAGTGTTGTCAACGTGGGAACTGTCCTCCCCAATGTCCACCTGGTGACTGGAGTAAAGAACTGTTCAGGGCACTGTGTGTAGTATAAAGTAAAACAATATTATGTTTTTCCTTTAGAAGTACAAAAGAAATAATAGAAGGAAACACTTTTAACTGTTTATTAAAATTAAGGGCTTCAACTCTGGAAAACAAAATTCCTCAAAAAGTTAAAAGTAGAACTATTTTATGACCCTGCAATTGCATTACTAGGTATTTATCCAAAGGATACAAAAATACTGATTCGAAGGGGCACATGAACTCCGATGTTTATAGTACTACTATCAACAATACCCAAATTATGGAAAGAGCCCAAATGTCCATCAACTGATGGCTTGAAAAAGAAGGGGTGTGTGTGTGTGTGTGTGTGTGTGTGCATGTACACACACAGAGGAATATTATATATATAGTATATATATACAGGAATGTTACTCAGCCATCAAAAAGAATGAAATCTTGCCATTTGCAATGACATGGATGGAACTAAAGTGTATTATGCTAAGTGAGATAATTCAGTCAAGAAAGACAAATACCATATAATTTCACTCATATGTGGTATTTAAGAAACAAAACAGATGAATATAGGGGAAGGTAAGGAAAAATAAAGTAAGGTAAAAACAGAGAGGGAGACAAACCATAAAAGACCCTTAACTATAGGGAAAAATACTTAGGGTTGCTGGGATAGAGGTGGGGCAATAGGCTAAATGGGTAATGAATCACTAAATTCTACCCCAAAACCGATTCTACACTATATGTTATATGTTAACTACCTTGAATTTAAAATCAAGTTAGTTAAAATAAAATAAAATCTTAGAAGAAAAAAAAAGAAAGAAAGGGTAAATTCCATAACAGGGATATGTTTGAAGAGACTAGAGAAGTGGTATTAAGAACACAGCTGGAGAGGGGCACCTGGGTGGCTCAGTCTATTAAGTCTCCGATGCCACCTCATGTCATGAGCTCATGGCTTGTGAGTTCAAGCCTCATGTCAGGATCTGTGCTGATAGCTCAGAGCCTGGAGATTGTTTCATATTCTGTGTTTCCCTCTCTCTCTGCTCCTCCCTGGCTTGCTCGCTCTCTCTCTCTCTCTCTCTCTCTCTCTCTCTCAAAAATAAATAAACATTAAAAAATACTTTAAAAAAAATACACAGCTGGTATGGTAGCTAGAAGTTGGTGGAATAGAGCTTGATGCATTTGGTCCGCTCTGAGAGGTAGGGAAGCAAAGTTGTCGAGCAAATGTGATGCAGAAGAGAATGGGATGAGAGGCAACTTAAGAGCCCTACAGGGTACAACTCCGAAGACAGTGTTAGCTCCTGGGCCAGCTTTGGATTCACCTCTTCCCTCTCTTCAGTTCAGCTTCTTCCCCTGACTTTTGACAGGTGTTTATCCCTTATAAACCTCTTCCCCTTTGAACATCTTCTAAGTCAGCTCTCAGAGATCCTTATCAGTGAAGCACATGTATTTGGTAACCCTCTAAAAATTTTATTTCCAATGAGAATTAATACTTAACAGCAAAGCCAAGAAGTTAAAGAACATCATAGAAAATTCTTTGTAACTAGTTGGATTGAGTCTAATGTATTTCAACATAATCTGCCTCCCCCCATTTTACATAATATTAGTTTCAGGTATACAACATTTTTCAATATTTGTATATATTGCACAATGACTGCCACAATAAGTTTAGTTACCATAGTTACCATCTGATCCTATACAATTACAGAAATTGTTTTTCTTGTGATAAGGACTTTTAAGATCTACTCTCTTTGCAACTTTCAACTATGCAATACTGTATTGTTAACTATAGTAACTGTCCTGCATGTTACATTCTCAGCCTCCTCAACATAACCTTTTATAATAACAATTCTAATAGCAGCACTTATAATGTGTCTTGTCCTCAGCAAACAAAATAACCATGTAACAAAACAGTTTTGTTTTTGTTGTTGTTGGGATAATGGCTGTTTACAAATAAAAGTAAATTAAAAAGAACTCTTTTACCTAAAAAAAGTAAGGGCTTCAGCTTACTAAAGATATTATTTACAAAGTAAAAAAGGTAAACCTGAAAATAAGAGTATTGCAATGCATATAGTTTTCAAAGATGTTGTATTTGGGATACATAAAGAAACAAGATACCCATCTCACCTTTATGGCCCTGAAACATTTTCAGGAACTGTGGATGAAAATCAGATATATTTGAGAAATTTGTATTTTGTCATCTGAAGGACCAAATATATAATTCTTATAAATAATTTTATTGCAGTCATAGTCTTTCATTAGTTTTCTATAATATGTCTTTTTTAAAAAAATGTTTATTTTGAGATAGAGGAAGGAGAAAATGCAAACAGAGGAGGGACGGAGAAAGAGGAAGAGAGAATCCCAAGGAAGCCCCACATTGTCAGCAGGCAGCTGGATGCAGAGCTTGATCTCACAAACTGTGAGATCATGACCTGAGCCAAAATAAAAAATCAGGTGCTTAACCAAATAAGCCACCCAGGCACCCCTCAAATATCTTTTTTATTTATTTTTAATTTTTCAAATTTTTATTTTTTAATTTTTTAAAATATTTATTTATTTTTCAGAGAGAGAGACAGAGTGAGAGCAGGGGAGGGGCAGAGAGAGAGGGAGACACAGAATCCAAGGCAGGCTCCAGGCTCTGAGCTGTCAGCAGAGAGCCTTACATGGGGCTTGAACCCACGAACCGTGAGATCATGACCTGAGCCGAAGTCAGGTGCTTAACCAACTGAGCCACCCAGGCATCCCAACAGATGTCTTTTTTAATGGATAAGTTATTAAGACAGGATATCTACTCAATAATCATAATTGTTATTTCATCTGAATTCTGTGCAAGTCTTATCTTACTGACATTGATTCTTTTTCTCAGTTGCTCCTTTCTGGTTCCCATTGGACTTCAGAAAACTAAAGACTGATTGTACCATGATGGTTCAAGTCTGAAAATTTGTTGTCACATAGTTAGCTGAAAGGTATAGCCCCATGATAACAATTTGTGTATACTAGAAAAATTTTGACTTAACCTTCCTATCCCCACAATCTCACTTGTCAGTAATAAACACCAATAAGGATATTAGATGTCCATTTCCTTTTACTCCTTAAGCATGGGTAAGAAGGGGGTGCCTGGGAGCCTTGGTCAGTTGGGCACCCGACTCTGGCTCAGGTCATGATCTCACAGTTTGTGAGTTTGAGCCCTGCACCAGGCTTACTGCTATCAGCACTGAACTTTCTTCTGATCCTGTATCCCCTTCTCTCTCTGCCCCTACCTCTGGAGCTCTGTTTCTCAAAAAAAAAAAAAAAAAAAAAAAAAAAAGTTGGGTAAAAGGAAAGAAGAATGGATTATCCAATCATCAATGGCATTAATTTGTGCATAGAGGTATAAATGTTGTTCCCCCTAGACATATAGATGACCATCTAACATTGTTACTAGTTCAGTTTAGTTAACATTTCCTAGCTGGCTATTTCAGTGGTTTTTAAAATAACAGAGATGGAAGTTTCATCCATCTCTTCCAGGAAGCCGCATGAAAGTATGAAGAGAATGAGAGAGGAAAATAGAAATAGGACCCCTAAAGAAACTAGGGACAGATCTAATTTATTCATTAATTATACAAAATATTATCAAGTCTTCTTAAAATTATTACTGAGCACCTTATATGCTCTAAGTGCTGCCCCGGTGTTGGGATGTACAGCAGTATAAAGTCTATGCAAACTAGTGAAAGAGCTGCTAAATTTAGTGACTATCAGAAAGGAAAGTGGAAGGCTTCCCAGAGATAATGTCCATGGCTACAGATTTCAGAAAAATTTGGCTCATTCACCCAAGTAGCCTAAACCTAGACTGAGGGGCATATCCAAAAACTCATGGTTTGGCTCCAGCTTGGCCTGAAGACTTAGGAGCAAGAGAAGGTTGAACTAAATGCAGAATTGTGTGCAGAGAAATCACATCTTCAGGAAACAGCCTCTCACCCAGGCAGGATGGAGAAAGGAGCAGTCCATGGTAAAGCATCCTAGCAGCACCAGTCTCCACTGGCTCAGAGAATCAAAAACTAAATAATTTCTACATATAATTCTGAATTACGGGGAGAATTATTTTGTAATGTTTATTTTTGAGAGAGAGAGGGAAAACATGAGCACAGGAGAGGCAGAGAGAAAGGAAGACAGAGAAATCTGAAGCAGGCTCTGTGCTGACATCGGCAGAGCCCAACGACAGGCTTGAACTCAAGAAGCGGGAGATCATGACCTGAGTGAAGTCAGACGCTTAACCCAACTGAGCCACCCAGGCACCCCAGATGGAGAATTATTGACAGTTATGGACATAATGCTGGCCCTCCCATTAAATGAACTACGTGCAAATGGTTTGGGAAGGATGTGCCTGTTGGAAACACTCATCAATAATCAGTAAGTAATGTAGAATCTCAAGAATGAGATTCTCTGGCCACCGTGCCCAGAGCTGTTTCTGGTTTTCCAGAGCAGCCATGGTGATGCTTCTAGTGTCAAGTATGGATGGGATCAAGAGAGCAGCAGTAGTATCTCTGCTGAGACATGTCAGCACTGGTGTCTTCACTGGAGCCATTCTACATGTAATTTTGAAGCCATGCTTGGAGGTGTAGCTCTTGTGCCCACTCCTTTATCCTCACTGTGCTCCGTAAGCCATTCAGTGTGCTTTCAGACATTCTGTCTCTCTTAAATTGCACAGAAGTAGGCCTTGGGTGGGTAGGGTAAGTCTGAGCAAATTCTACTATTCACCAGCTATGCTTGCACCTGCAGAGTAAATATGACTGGAAGAAAAACGACACGCACTTACACAAACATACACTGCTTGGTCACCCTTAAAATTTAGCACCCCAGATTGCACCCCAAATGTTGGGAGCAATTCTGATTTGTAGCAGATAAATCATAATTCATTTAAAAAATTCCATATTGTCAGACCTCTGGGTTGTTTCCAATTTTTCCCTGATAAAAATGTTGCTGTTATAGATTATCTTCCTGGCTACATATGTGCCGTATCCATAATTATTTCCTTTGAATATTTATGTTCTAAAAGTGGAGTTCTAATTCCAATTATGAAGAGCTGACTTGTATTGGACTAACTTCTCTGCTGTTACAATTATTAAAGCTGAACAAGCTATAAAATACTACTGTTTGGAGGCATTGGGATACAACCAAATTAGTTAGGGACAGAAGAAACTACCACCACTATGAAAAGCACATAACATAAGGTGAGCTCCACATTGAGTTGGCTTTTCTCCTGAGGATATTTTGAAATTTTCTGCTATGTGAGGGAGTAGAATTCACGCAGAAAAAAAGGAGTCTCACAGGACTGAGGAGACAGAAGTCAGAGTTTGAGACTGACAGAGTATAATTTGGGTGGTAATATCTCAAAAAAGGGAGGATTCAAAGGAGCCCCTAAATCTACTGATTCTCTTCAAAATTTGATGGACTTCTAATTATTCATGCAAGAAAATCAGTAGAAAGTAGCAGCTAAAAGGGAAAAAATGGAGCAGATTTCAATATCTTCTTGCTGCTAAGAGGTTGAAGTTCAAGTATGAACAAATCAGAAGGCCTTACTAAATACCCAGAGCTTTTCACTAAGTTACCAGAAGGGCAATGGCAGAATAACAACAAAATTGAAACAACAATCTTAGAAAAAAATAACTAAAATTAACTCATGAAAGGATTAAGGTGATCTTTTGATTTTCTAACTACAATCCACCAAAAAACTTCTTTTTGGAAAGAAGATTACATTATCCCTAGACTATAAAAATTTTTAGTCCACGTTTTCCAGTATTAAATTAAAAATTAAAAGTATGTTAAAATACAGGACCAATGGAACAAAACCAAGAGAAAAACGGACCATTAAAGTAAACTCATAGGGCACCTGGGTGGCTCAGTCGCTTAAGGGTCCGACTTCAGCCCAGGTCATGATCTCACGGTTTGTGGGTTTGAGCCCTGCGTCGGGCTCTGTTCAGAGCCTGGAGCCTGCTTCAGATTCTGTGTCTCTCTCTCTCTCTGACCCTCCCTTGCACTCTCTCTCTCTCTCTATCTCTCTCTCTCTCACAAATAAATAAAAACATTAAAAATTTTTTTTAAATAAATAAACTCATAAGTGAATTAGATATTGGAGTTATCAGAGATTTTTAAATAGTACAATTGAATTAATTCAAGAAAACAGGGAAAAATGAGAAACATCTATAGACACCTAGAATACACACACACACACACACACACACACACACCTATGAAATGGAGATTCTACATCTAAAAATTATATTGACTAGGATGAAGAATTTATTAGAGTGGTTTATTAACAGATTAGAAATAGCAAAAGGAAAAAGAAAGAATGAGTAAATCACATCATAGGGCTTTAGAAAATATTGGAAGTAATGTATAGGGAGAAAAAATATACCAAAAAAGCATGAGAAACTTGTAAGACAGGGATAATGTTTAATATATGTCAATCAAAGAGGTAACAGTTAAAGAAATGGTGACTGAGAATTTCCTAGATGTGAATGGATATCAAGCCACAGATTCAAGGTCTGTAAACATCATATAGTTTAAATAGAAAGAAAACCACAGTAAGGGACAGTAGAGTCACACTGCCAGAAACCAAAGATAGAGTGAAATCTTAAAAGGGGGCTAGAGGGAGAAAAAGGAAAGTTCAAGAGGTACAATTACAGGGTCAGTTTATACGTTTATTCTCTGTTTTTTGTTTTATTTTGTTTTTAGGTTTGGATGTAAACTCAATGCACTCTTCAGAAATTCGGCTGCTTTTCCCCACACGCTTGGAAACAGTGTCACCAATTTTGGTTTTAACTTTGATATTCTAACTAGTAGCATCTTTAAACCTCTTTAATATTTAACCTGTTGTGGTTTCTGAATGATGAATAGGGCCGCTGGCAGTTTTTGAGAGATTCAGCATTTCTGAAGCTTTTCATTGACTTTGATCTTTTGGGGGCTTTTTACTTAAAGCACAGTTTATAATTTAGATATTTCTAAGATAGTATTCCCGTGCATACGTTTGCCAGATTATACCTACACATGGGCACATAAAGCTGATTTTATAGGATTCCATATTCACTCTTTTCAATCACAAAGAACAAAACTGCCGGGGCCCTTAGTGTTTGCACTGCTTATATATTGTGTTTTTTTTTTTTTTTTTAATTCAAGTTACATTCACTCATAGAATGGTTTATACATTTATTAGTTTTCTAGGTAATTTTGATTTTATTGCAGCTCTTGATTTCATAATATGCCTTCAGGTGTCCTTGAAAGAAGTGCTCTCATCTCTGCGGATTCAAATGCCCTCCTTTGGCTTCCAGGGGCAGCAATTATGGTGTCCTGTATCATCTCGTCTCTTTACACAGTGATCCCTATGAAGCTGAGATGCAAAGATTCTACCCCAGTGATTTAGGTCTGGCCTCATTCCAAGCCTTAATTGATGGGGACTTTGTCCTGTATTTAGTATTCAGCATAGAGCAAAGCATTTCTCATGAAATGGTTCCAGGGAATGAAAATGACCTAGTTGTTGCAAACCTCACAGCAAAGTGGAATTACCTTCTGGATGAGACCTGAGGCTCAGTGCCGTGCTGACCACTTTCTCTTGCCAAACAATTTCCTAAGATACGAACTAGCCTTATTCTGAAAATATAAAACTCTATTAAATATATACGATAAAGCAAAACGACAGGTACAAAATGTTATGTGCACGCACTAGAATTGTAAACAAAAGAAATTAATAAAAGCATATGAAGAAAGCCTGGAAGGAACTCCACCAAAATAATAACAATGGTAGTTTGAGTACTGGCACGCTAGGGAATTAATTTTCTTTTCACCAATTTACATATTTTCTGGACTCTGGCTATATTACCTTTATAATTAAATAATAAATCTCCTTTAAAAATGATGTTAGAATAAGTTTCTGATAAAAATTTTGACAACCAGCTTTTATAACCACCTCTCCTTAGCAATAGACCTGGGATTATAATGCTAGAATGTCATAACCAAGATCATAACACGTTAATAACCCAATTGGAGTTTTTAACATTACGGTTTGCTTATTTTGTAATACACTTCTTTTTAGCACCTGTACAATTCAGACCTTTTAATTACATTTTGCATAACGGTCAGGCAAAGTAATTTCAAGCAAGTTTTCATACATGCATTTTTCTTAAGCTTGACGTATTATAGCAATCCAAATGCAGTGGGAACATTACATTTAACTGAGCAGGAAGACAAAGAGGTAATTGTAGTTCTGTTCTAAGTCATCAAGAATGCAGTTTTTGAGTCATCTTTTTAATCTTACAGATGCCTTAATCGCCATATTAAAATTAGTTTATCAGAAGTATGTGAATATTTTATATATTCTCTAGCAAATCTTTTCAACCACAAATAGAAAAAACATGAAAATTAAAAACTAATATGAAATATATTTTTTCTTGCACAAGTCTTATTTGACCACAAAACACATTTAGAAGTAGAATCAAAGAGTTTTAGGGGTACTTGGGTGGCTCATTTGGTTGAGCTCAATTCTTGGCTTCAGCTCAGGTCATGATCTTAGGTTGTGAGATCAAGCCCCACATCAGGCTCTGCACTGAGCATGGAGCCTGCTTGGGATTCGTTCTCTCTTCCTCTGCCCCTCTCCCCCACTCTCTCTTTCTCTAAATTAAAAAAAAATAAAAGACTTTTATATGCATTTAATCTTTGTTCTTCCTGATACTGTCCTTTGATATTAACTCTACATAGTTTGAATGACTATAGAAAATATCTGTATCACTTTAAGAAAGCATAACCTTTATCTTTATCTGCATTACTGGAAATATATCTAGTTATCTTTAAGCTAAGTAAATTTATTTTAGAAATAAATTGTACAATAATATTTTTTCTTAAAGGTGCTGAGACCAGGAACCATGGGAATAGACCCCATGGAGACATGACAGCTACACAATTACAACTACATTATGACTTCTTTCTGTGTCTTTCTATGGTAAGTTCTGAAGAACACTCATTTGCCCTGTTAGCAAGTTTATACTCATTGTCAAGTTTACTTTGAGCCTCCTAGTAAGCACGTCAAATGAAGCCTTTTCTTATGTGGAATGGGTATGGTAAGAGCACATCCTGTTTTGTGCTTTTATTTGCTCACTAAACAAAGTTGAGCAGGTGATGTCAAGCTGAGTGTTAGAGCAATTTCATATGACTCCAATCTCACCCTATTCCTTGGAAGGGAATGTGAATTAACTTTTGCTGCTCTGGGTTTTTGCAATCATGTGCTATTTCATAGAATCACAGATAAGTAGAGTCAGAAGGAAATTCTAATCCAGTGGTTGTGGAGTTGAATTCCTTTTTCAAAAAATCAATCTTGCGTAGAAGCCTAAGACATAAAATGATATAAGCAGAGTTCTTCATTGATTGAATAAGAGCTTCTGGGGAGCCCCTACAATTCACTTGTTCTATCCCTTCTTTCTCTGTGGGAGCTATTGAGCATCTCAACAGAACACAAGAGATTCTCAGAACAGATTGCAAACCACAAATCTAATTCCAATTTCTCTCATATTACAGATAAGTCATCAAAAGCTGAAAGAAGTGAAGCTACTTGTCCAAAGTTATAGAACACAAAGCCTTGCACATATTAGGTCTCAAAATACAAGTTTTCAGGGTAGATCTTAAACTAATTAGTGAAAGAGGCAGGCCTACACATCTAGAGCTTTCTTCTCCATCAAAATTATCGTTGCTATTTATTGGAATGTTTTCTTCATTTGTTTAAAAGTGTTTAAAGGAAGTAGTAAAAGGAGAAGAGGGATTTTGAGAATCATCCCCAAAGGTTATGGGTAGGTCAAGGAACTTACAAAAAGTTTGGAGGAGATCTCAGCACGTTATTCTAAGGGAACTACAAAATATATGATCCATTACCACTGCTGCACAAATGTGGTGGGACCCTGCTATGTCTCATTATGTACAGAAAGGTATTGGAAGTGATTTCCCAAGAATAAGAGCTCTGCTTACTCTGGATTGGGTTGACATCATGCTGGATCCTCAGTGTAGAGAACCTATAATGTAGATTATGGTTGAGCTCTATGATGTCACAGAAGTCATCAAACAGGGAGCTCTAAGACATCTGGATATTCTGATTGTCTAAAAACAACTGTGTGTTGTGGTATACATTCTCACTTTATATTAGTTAAAATATCTGATTTGAGCAGGGCACTGATCTCTTGCATCAGAAGCCACTCCACCTCTCTACATATCAGTTGCCCCATGACTCAGGAGTTTAGTAGAAATACAAAGTAGGTTATCACAAAATCAAAAAGTTATGCATATTACCACAACCATGTGAGATCTGTAGAAAGTACAATGAGATTTTTTCTGAGTCAAAGAATTTCATCTAAAGTCTGAAAGCTGAGACAATGAAAGACAAGTTTTGTTACTTATCTAAGGAGAAGCAACAGATTCATCCCCAAATGGCCAATCCGGTCCAACCATCATCATTCCCAATAGCTAGTATAAGAAAGGATCACAGATTTGTGGGAGAGCAAAGTAAATGAAGGAGTTTAATAAGTACATGTGACACTATCACATTCTCTCCTTCCTCTAGTCAAGTAAGAGTGCCTCCCAATAACCACCCAGAGATTGGATTGTCTATCAAAACAAGAGATGGGCATTTGACTAACACTCCCCCAATCCCTTTGCTAAATGCTTGTTAATTGCAAAAATACCATAGTTCTGCCCATGCTGGTCTAGAGCAGACACCTCCAGCTTGGCATGTGTTCCCTGGAATTTGTGGAGGCAATGAATGGTACTCATCTCTCACAGGTGGTTGCCTAGAGCAGGCTCCATTTGCAGAGCAAGAATAAAGGATGCAATGACTTGGCCTCACTTGGAGCATGTCAGGGCCAGGTGGTATGCATTTTCCCATGGATCACCTGGACACTCAGAAAAGTAGCCAGGCTTGAACATTTTTTGAAAGAACTTGCATGTCTGCCAAGAGGAAAAATGGACCATTTTGCTTTATTGGCAAGAGTGGACGGCTAGTTGTAATAAATCATCCGGAAGGTGCATCACCTGTGCCATGAAATAGAACAGTACAGAAGTACCCAGCCAGGGAGTAGAGCCTTTGCCACTTTACTTTGCACCCCTCCCTAACCCCTGACCACTGACTAGTTAGAAGCATTGGGAAGAGGAGATGGAAGAAAGTCATTGAAGTCAGTAGGGAGAGGAAAACATAAGATGACTACTCTGTTTATTCTATTTAAGGTAGACCGTTTGGTATGCCAGTTATAATTTTCTAAACTTGTTTTATAGTAGATAGACAAAACTGAAACTCAGAAAGATGATTGGCCAAAGGCACAAAGGTAGGAGGTGACAAAGCCAGGAGTCTTGTGACTCTGATACGGATTTCTTGAGAGAATGCTACCTTCCCTTTAGAAGCAACCTCCAAAGAAATGGAGCAGAATACATATACCCACGCTACCTTTTTCCTGTAGCATGATCCTCGAAGGATCAGATTGGAAAATTACAAATGATTCTTCTGGCACTGTCTGGGTGACGGTGGATAAGTTGCTTCACCTTCCTCAGCCTCCTTTTGCTCATCTATAAAATGCAAAGGTTGGAGCAACACAGCCCTAAATTCCCTTGTAGATTTTAACAAGATACAAACATAGCTCAAAAAGAGAGAGTGGAGAATAAAGGAGAGGGGAAGGAAGAAGAGTGGAGGAGAGGAGGACAAGGGTGGGGAGAAGGGTAAGAGAGAAGACTGGGAGGGGAGAGGAGGGAAGAAGAAAATAGGAGGTGGGGGGAGGGAGAAACAGATGTAAAAGTGCATAGGATTCTGTATTAGTTGCATTAGTTGAATGTTTTGTACCTTAAATTTTCAGGATAGTCAAAGAATTGAAATAGAATTTCAGAAATGACTTTATTTCCATATGCTCTCCCTCCTCTGTCCTATCACTTCTTTTAGAGACATGCTAAGGTGATTTCATAAAAACAAGGGGAAACATAATTTTAGAGATGAAGCATCTCATCCTCCCTAAAACGCTTTTGTTTGTGGACAGTAAAAATTATCCCACATCTGAAAGCATCCCCATAACTGGAGTCCCAGGAGGAACAGCGGTAGGGAGGTTTCTTTGTTTTGTTTGTGTTTTTGTTGTTTTTCAAACATATGATGGGGATGAGTCTGGGAAACTGTAACTTCAAATGGGTTTGTTGCTGCAGCTTTCAATCCTGTCACAAAAGGTGTCATGAAGATGAATAAAGTTGGTGCCATCTTCTGTTTTCATTATCATCCAAGGGGCTGGGATCGGAAAGGATTCATTTTGTGCCACTGTCATTTCTCATTACTATCTTTGTCATGAGACTGAATTATAACAGCCCTCCAATGCCAGCTCTGGCTTTGCTCTCATTACAGACTTTCATTCTTGGGACGAAGATGGTAATAAGAATGGAATGTCGTGTAAAAACAGAGCTCACTTTCATGACAGTTGGAAATTGGTGATGAAAATGGAAAATGGCAGAAAAAAATTAATCCTTTCTTCGTGGCAAAAATTGTGCTGCAAACAACAGCATGCACCAAAGGTATCTCTCACAGTGGCAATAACAAAGCAATGAAAAGGCAAACAATGAACAGCTTTTGGAGCAAATGAGGGAATCGGAGGCATCCATCTTGCTTGGTGCTTTGGAAATATATCTCTTAATCCTGAATAATGTAACATCCATTAAGCTCCAAAAGTAATGTGATAGGTAATTAGGAGCTTCTCTGTTCTCCCTTCAGTGATGTGAGTATCTCTATTACATACTGCCAGAAAGACACTACCAAATTTACAGAAGCCATTAGAATTTCTATATAGGATACCTTTCATACACACACACACACACACACACACACACACACACACACACATGCACACACTCATACACATGCATATGTGTCTTTATGTGTGCTTGTGTACATACAGTTCTAGAAAAGTATTTAGCTGACTCAGTAATAGTGGCTTCAAAAAGGACTTCCACTTTCTATTTTATACATTCCTGTATTGATCGATTTTTTTTTTAAACCAAGAGCATTTGCCACTCTTAAAATTACACACATGATAATGTCATTTCCCATAAAAATAAATGGCTCTGTATACCACTGAATTACCTTCACTGCTGGGATCTATTGTCAACTCTAGGTACATATTCTCTAATTTAAAGTTGAAAGGGGGAAACTGCCATTTACATCCACATTTTAAAATAAATGCTCTGTCTCTTTCTTTACAGATTCGTTCCCTCGCCATATTCCAAGTGTGATTTTTTTGTTTTCCATGCAGAGGTTGTATCTTTTCAGAATGAGAGTCGGGGCATGCTAATTGTGGAAAGAACTTGGTGTGAAATGGTCTTTTCATTAGATTTCATTTAAAGCATTTTATTTGATATTTTATCATTGGCCACCATATGTAACAGATATTCAGCATTTATCCACTTTTCAACACGTATCATTGTTGGGAAGGAAGAGAGACATTTTAATATGCACTGAGCACAGAACCATTTGTAAGATGGTTATTGAATACAGAAATGCATATTATGTGCACGTTAGTGTCTGGCATACATTTAAGGTTGCTAAATGTTGACACAGTTGCCTATGCTGACACGGATAAGCCAGGCAAAGTAGGCATGAGAGACCATCTTTATTAGAGAAAAGAAGGCAATGGCTCTGTAAGATACCACCTGAATTCACTTGATTCCTTTCACTTTGGAGCGGTTCACGGCAAGGGCACACTTTAAATCTGTCTTTTATACTTTAAGTGGCTGGGATGGGGGCGCATCAAATGGTAATTCTTACAAAAAGAGGAAAAACCGATTATTGTAAACCAGTAGAAATTTTACATAGTAAATATGCTGGAATAATTTTACAAAGTTCTGCCAAGTCATTGACAGAAAGTTCCCAACTAAAACATCTGAAATGGTAGATTATCCTCAAGCTTTTTCTACGGAGAGTTTTGTGTAACTGTGCTAAGGTGAAAAGTGTAGAACTCTTCAAGTCACACAAGCAAAGCTCATTTTAGAGCAGAGGTTATTAACCATGTGAGAAAACCCACGAGGAATTGCTTTTAAAGATCTGTGACCAAAGACTTTAATTCAGTAAAATTGTAGTGGGGCCTGCACCTTCCCCACCCCCCCCAACCCCGTAGCCATACACCTGGGTGCAGCACAGAGGGAGCCACAATAGGAAATCTGTAGTTTATAAAAGGCTTTTAAAAAATCTGGTATAAACTTGCATTAGAAACCACTGTTTTGAAATGAATATGAAGTAGTCAGATATTTATCTTTTCAAAGGCTGTTTTGATGGAGTTTTCTCCTCTTATTGAGGATACGCTTGACACAGTCCCTCGTCTGTTAAACAGTTATGTGAATATTGCATTTGGAGGGGGTGGAAAGTACAGTGGAGACACAGTAGTGACAGAGCATTTGTGGCTTGCATCCACAAAGCACACGGGACTATAGCAAACAAAGAAGTAGTTAGTTCTTAATGGGCACAAACACCTTGAGGTCATTCCCTCAAGGCTCATCACGGAGGGAACAGACAAAAGCATCATCTCCGTCATCTTTCCCTGAAAGGAATGTGCTGGCATACTTTACAAACTCCTGCCTGAGGGTCTGACTGACTTCTAATTGGCTGGTTGTGAACTTCCAGGAGGTGGAGGAGTGGAGGAGCCAGGGGCATTCCCTCCCTCCCTTCACCCTCTGGCTCTTTAAGGATAAATCCAGATTACAGGCATCTCTCTGGAAGGATCATTCATGTACCTCTGGTACCTGAGTTGCTGTGACTGCTGCCCCAGGGATGGACTGTCTGGCTCTGACAGCCCTGAGGCTTGCAGGCAGAATCCCACAGTACAGATGTAAACAGAGAAGCAGTTTTTAAATGAGCTCTGGGACTCCCCCCCGACCCCCACACTATATTCCTAGGTTCAGCACCCAAGGAGCAGATAAAAAAAACTATCTTTTAGGTTCTCTCTGGAAGGGGCTTTACATACTTTATCAGCTGCTGCTTGAGGGTCTGGATTCTAATCATCCTGCATCTAGGTGCTAACTGTGACCCTCCTCTGTGAGACACTGATGGGTCTTGGCATACCTTCAACTACTGGGAGCCACTAAGAAAAGTGATGGTGGCTTCGGCAATTGCAACAGTTTAGAGCACAACAGGGATCTTGGGCCACACTAATATAAAGAACACAGACAAGTCAATAACAACAACAACAACAACAACAACAACAATAATAGTAATAATAATGGGCCAAAGAACTGAATAGTGATCAAAAATACATACAAATGGCCAACAAGTACATGAAAGATGCCCAATAACGCTAATCATCAATGCAAATCAAATGTACATCAAAACCACAGGATCACCTCACATCTGTTAGGATGTCTATTATCAAAAAATAGCAAAAAACACAAAACAAAAACAAGAAATAACAATACTGTTGAGGATGTGAAGCAAAGGAAATTTATATGCTGTGGGTAGGAATGGAAAGTGGTACAACCTCTATGGAAAGCAATACGAGGGTCCTCAAGAAATTAATAATTGAACTACGATATTGTAGTAAAGCCCCTCCTTAAGGAATGTGTTGGAAGCCTTCTCAGAACAAAGGAAGGGAACATGCAATGTGGCTCAATCAACTCCTATACATGTTTGCATAACTCTAACCTGGACTGTACCCAATCAAACTACATGTGTCTTCATACTTTGGAGACAAAGAAGTAAAAATTGCATGAAAGGCTATACCTTGCTACGCTCGGGACTCAACATTTTTGGGGTCTTAGCCCGCTGAGCCTGTGCTGGCACAAATAAAGCTACTTCCTGAAAGAAGAGCCTCAGTGTCCCGTCTCTCCGTGTGTGATTCCTGCTACAATGTGATTCAGCAATCTTCTGGTTATATATCTGAAGGAAATGAAATCACTATCTCAAAGAGATATCTGTACCCTTAGGTTCATTGCAACATTATTAACAATAACCGAGGTATGGAGACAAGTTAAGTGTTTGTTGATGGATGAATGGATAAAGAAAATGTATTATATATGTACACAACGGAACATTATTCAGCCTTAAAAAGAAGGAAATTCTGACATTTGCAACTACATGGATGAAACTGGAGGACATTATACTAAGTTAAATAAGCCACACAAAGAAAGACAAATACTGCCTAGTATTATTTATGTATGAAACCAAAAAAGAAAAAAAAGTTGAACTTCTAGAAATAGACTGGGGGAGCAGGAAATAAGGTAGAGGCTGGTAAAGAGGCTTGAACTTCCAGTTATAACATGACTAAGGAGTAAGGTTCTAATGTATACATAGTTGATAACACTATATTGTAGAATTGAAATTTACTAAGAGAGTAGAACATCTAAGTGTTCTCATAAAAAAAAGATAAATATGTGAGGTGATGGATGTGTTAATTAACTCAATGGTGGCAATCCTTTCACAACGTATACATATAACAAATCATCACATGGTACACTTTAAGTATCTTACAATTCTATTTGCCAATTATACTTCAATAGTGTTGAAAAGAAAAAGGAAAAGAAATTGTTTTGGAATCCCAATGTTTTTTGATAGTTCAATTATTTAATCCTTAAAATATGATATTTGCAACAGAAAGACAACTTCCCCCTTGAAAATCATCTCTTTATGTGTAAGCTTTAAAGAACAATAAAATATTTTATTTAAGCATATACATGCTATATCAACAATGTTTAGTCATTTTTAATCATCATAACTGATCAATTAATATTAAATCAAATCAATTCTACAATCAAATCAATTTTTATTCATGATAAAAAATACTTTTAAAGCAATAGACTGTTTTTGTGGTTGTGTTTGATTGCCTTGTTATTGTTTGTTGGTTAATTTTTTTTTGGTATTTTTGGTATGTTTCATTTGTATAGCCATTGTATGTTTCACTTGTGTTACCATGAACTTACATTTATTATTTAAATTCAAAGTGGAAGAAAGGACTGAGGAAAACACATTACCATAGTTATTTTAAAATTTGGTTTATAGAATGTGGTTTGTGAGTGGATGCCTCAGAGATAAGGCAGGTGGAGGGTTGGTGTTGAGAGTAGCTTAAAGCAGAAAAAAGAATCAATAAAAATGGCAGACCGTTTACATAAAGTTGCATTCCTAACTTTATACTTTCAACTATATCAGCTCTAGGGAATGGGAAGCACATGTATTTGCTTGGTTAACCATTATTTAACAGAAGACTTACATAAAATTGGGTAGGTGACTTTCTTCAATTTACACTGTTCATGACCTCTTCTATTTTATTCATGAGCTTTCTATTTATTTAAAGTCTGAATCAAGATGTTGCTCTAAATCTTCCCATTCATAGGTTTTTAAGATTTTAAGGTAACTTCTATATTTTCATTATTATAAACAATTCTGTAGTAAACATCTTTATGGGTATATTTTTTCCTATATGTTAGATTATTTTCTTTGGATGCTAGAATGGAGATTTATGGGAGAAATGCAGGAACATATTGAAGGCTCCTGATACATATCGCCAAATTATTTCCCAAAATGTTTCTGGTAGTTGTAGCTGAAATATATAAACCCAATAACATTATCATGTTGACTTTCCTTTTTTGTTGTTTAGTTTTTTGTTCATTATTATTAAGATATAATTTATACACAGCAAAAATTACCTATTTAGTTGGGCAGTTTGTTGAATTTGGCAATTATAGACTGAGTATAACCACAGCCACAATGAATTTTTATAATATTTCCATCACCCTAAAAAGTTATCTTGTGCATCAGTGTAGTGAAGTAGTTTCACATACCCTCAGCACCTACAGACCACTGATTTTATTTTTGTTGTTATCATTTTTTCTTTTTTCCAAAATAACGTAAATGGCCACATAGAATATGTAACATATTCAACTGGCTTTTTTTACTTAGTATAATGTTAAGAACATCAGGCTGTTTATGTATCATTAGCTCGTTCCTTTTTTGTTTATAGTGTTCTACTCTATAAATGAACCACAGTTTGTATACCCATTCACTAGTTGATGGAATGTGAATGGTTTGCAGCTTTTGTTATTATGATTTTTTGTGATCTTTTATGAACATGACCATACAGACTTTGTGTGGAGCTGTTTTCAACACTTGTAAAAATACTTTGAAGTGGGATGGTAGGTTCAGATATTAAGGGTGTATTTAACCTTCTTCCATACTGCCAGAGTGCTTTCTGAAGTGACTATACCATTTTCCATTTTCAGTAGCGTTCTGTGGGAGGTGCAAATGCTTTACATCTTCACCAATAATTTTTTTCTTTTGGTAATTTTAGCTGAGCTAGTAGGTATGTAGTGATATCTCATTGTGATTTAAATTAAGATTTTCCTAATGATTAATGATGCCAATACCTTTTCTTATGTTTATTTGATATCTATAGTTTTTTTGGCATGTATATGAAGTTTCTCTTCAAAAACGTTGTCCATTTATATGAATTGGGTGTCTTATTATGATGGGTTCTAGGAATTCTTTTGACAGCGAAAAGTTTTGATTTTGAAGTTTAAATTATCAATTTTTGTTTTGTGGTTTGTGCCTTTGTCTGCTGTAAGAATATTTGCCTTCCTCAAGATCACAAAGATTTTCTCCTGTATTTCCTTCTAGAAGTTTTATATATATCTAAGTTTCACATTTAGGACTATGATAAATTTGGGAGTTAATCGTTTCTTTGTATATGATGTGTGAGAAGAGAAGAGATGAAGTTTTGTTGTTGTTGTTGTTGTTTGTTTTGTTTTCTATAGCACAATTTGTTGAAAGGGGTATTTTTTCTTTCTAGAATTACCTTGACACATTGTATTTCTAAACAAAGTCAATTGACCATAGACATGTAGGTCTTTTTTAGACTCTCCATTGTTTCATCAATCAATACATCTATTCTGCCACTAAAACCACACTGTCTTGATTACTGAAGCTTTATAGTAAGTCTTGAAATCAGTCTATGTGTCCTCCAAATTTGTTCTGTTTCAAATTCGTTGTGCTATCTAGGGTCATTGCTTTTCCATATGAATTACAGGGTCACCTTCTCAATATCTAAAAATAAGCCCCTTGGTTTGTGATTAATATTTTTTAGAGTCTGCTTATCAATTTAAGAATAATTAGCAATGTAACAATATTGAGTTTTCTAATCCACGAACAGGGTATATCTCTCAATTTATTTAGATCATTTTAAATTTCTTCTGTGGGCACCTGGGTGGCTCAGTCAGTTAAGTGTCCAACTTCAACTCAGGTCATGATCTTGTGGTTCACAAGTCAAGCCCCATGTCAGGTTCTACGCTGACAGCCTGCTTTGGATTCTGTGTCTTCCTCTCTTTCTCTGCCCTTCCCCTGCTTGTGCTCTCTCTCTCTATCTCTCTCAAAAATAAACATTTTAAAATAATTCTTTCATCAGTGTTTTTTCATTATTAGATTAGTTAGAAATATGTCTAGGTATTTCATGTTTTCTTTTATGTATTACTATAACTTATGTAGATTTTAAAATTTATTTCCATATCCAGTTGGTCAGTACAGGTATATAAACATATAATTGAGTTCTGTAAGTTAACTATGTATCCAGTGACCCTTCTAAACTCATTTACAATTTCTAGAAGATACTTTGTAGGTTCTCTTTCATTGTATTCATAGATGACTATAAATCACTGCAAGTAATTATAATCACATTCTCTCAAGTCATTCAAGTCACATTCTTTCATTTCAAGTCTATATGCCTTTTAATATACTTATCTTGTCTAAACAAGGCTAGGACCTCCCGTCCAGTACTTCATAGAGGTTGTGAGATTGGACATCTTATTATTCACTATCTTATGGGGAAAACGCTATTTTTTAAAATTTAAATTCAACTCAGTTAACATATAGTGTTGTACTGGTTTCAGGAGTAGAATTTAGTGATTCTTCACATACATATATAAAACACCCAGTGCTCATTCCAGCAAGTGCCCTCCTTAATGCCCATCACCCATGTAGCCCATTCCCCCACCCACCTCTCCTCTAACAACCTTCAGTTTGTTCTCTGTATTTAAGACTCTTTTATGGTTTGCCTTCCTCTCTGTTTCTCTTATTTTATGTTTCCTTCCTTTCTCCTATGTTCATCTGTTTTGTTTCTTAAATTCCACATATGAGTGAAATCATATATTTTCCTTTCTCTGACTCACTTCACTTAGCACAATACACTCTAGTTCCTTCCATGTTCTTGCAAATGATGGGATTTCATTCTTTTTGATTGCCAAATAATAGTCCATTGTATACATATGCCACATCTTCTTTATCCAATCATCAGTAGATGGACATTTAGGTTCTTTCCATAATTTGGTTGATAGCACTGCTAGGAACATTGGGGTACATGTGTCCTTCTGAATAAGCATTTTTGTATACTCTGAATAAATACCTAGTAGTGCAATTATTGAATCATGAAGTAGCTTTATTTTTAATTTTTTGAGAAAACTCCGTACTGGAAAAATCCCATTCTTTTACTGCTAAGTACACTGTCAATTATCATTTTTGTAGATGCCCTTTATCAAGTTAAGGAGGTTCCTTTTTCTTCTAAGTGTATTTATTTATTTTGAGAAAGACAGAGACAACACACATGGAGGAGAGTCAGAAAGAGAGAGACGGAGAGTGAGAATCCCAAGCAGGCTCCGAACTGGCAGCTCGGAGACTTTCTCGGGGCTCGGAACCCATGAAACCATGAGATCATGACCTGAGTCCAAACCAAGAATCAGATGCTTAACCAGCTGAGCCACCCAGGCACCCCAAGGACGTTCCCTTTTATTGTTACATTGCTGAAAGATTTTTAAAACAGATCTTGAATTTTTCTCAAATTCTATTATTATAACTACTGAGGTAATACATTTTTCTACTATATTGCTTAATATAGTGAATTACAAGGATTGATTTTCAAATGGTGAATCTGTCTTGTATTTCAGAGATAAATATCACTCATTTCTTTTGTATCATTCTTTTTTATGTCTAAATTTGATTTGCTAAGGATTTCTTAGAGAATTTTATATCTATAGAGGTTCATGTAAGGGTATTTGACCTCGTGAAGCTTTTATTTTTTCTTAATTCTGTTTTTGTATTGATCTATTTTAAGTTTTCTTATAGTGTTCCTGTTTGGTTTTGGTATCAATAGGCCTCATAGAATCAGTTGGAAAGTGTGCTTTCATCTTTCATTTTTATAAAAAGTTTGTATAAAATTGGCATAATTCCTTATATGTTTCATAGAATTCACACATGCTGCCACCTGGGCCTGGAATTTACTTTGAGGGAGACTATACACTATAAATTTAAATTGCTTAATAGATATCAGATTATTTTGGTTATCTCTTTCATGAGTGAGCTTCAGTAGTTTGTGTATTTCCCGACATGTATTCATTCCAAGTT
The DNA here is from genome assembly GCF_003009895.1 of Hyaena hyaena. Taxonomy (NCBI): domain Eukaryota; kingdom Metazoa; phylum Chordata; class Mammalia; order Carnivora; family Hyaenidae; genus Hyaena; species Hyaena hyaena. The sequence goes on from NW_024080802.1 coordinate 161,571, forward strand.
TCAGTGTAAGTTTTAAAATTTCTTGGCATAAAATTCTGCTATTCCCTTTTTAAGATCTATAGTTATGATATCCCTCTTATTCTTGATACTGATAATTTTTACCTATTTTCTTCCCTTCAGCATGTTGGCTACAGTTTTATCAATTTGACCAAACTTCTGAAAGAACTAGTTTTTAGATTCATTGATTTTATATTTTATCATTTATTTTTATTTCATTAAGTTCTCTTTATTATTTCCTTCTTTCTGATTGCATTAGTTGTACTTTTATTTTTGTTAAAGTGATTATTGTTAAAGTGATCACTTAATTTTAATTGGAGACATTTCTAGTACAATAATTTTTTTATTATCTCCATGTGCTGCTTTAGTTATGTCCATCAAGTTTGATACTTTGTATTTTTATTTTAATCCACTGCAAAATACTCATTAACCTGCTTCTCCCTGTTTATAGATTATTTGGAATTTTATTATTTAAATCCAAATATTTGGGTTTTCCAGATTCTTCCTGCTATCAATATTTGTTTTATTTCCAATGTGGCTAGGTAAATTACTTTGTTTGATTTAAGCTTTTAAATATGTTGATGTTTGTCTTACGTCTATCTTGGTGAATAGTCTCTGTGTACAATGAAAGAATATGGATTTTGTTCTTTTGATATAAAGTATTCTATAAATGCCAATTAGATCAAATTGGCTGATAATGTTATTCTTTTATATTCTCTCTATCCTTAGTTATTTTCACCTCTTGTTTTATTACTGAGGAAGAACCTTTTATTCTCTAACTATAATGATTGATCTCTTTCTCCTTTTAGATTTTTCAGTTTCTGTTTCATATATTTTGATGATCTATAAGGTGAATACATGATTAGTATTGTTATATCTTCTTAAGAATTGATTCCTTTACCAGCACAAAAGCATGGTTTCATGGAGTCTGGTAGAAGACACAAAACACATGGGTCAGAGACAAAGCCTGTTATTACCCACAGCAAAGAAAATAATATGAATTTTATGTTTACAACAATTTCCCCTTTTCCCTCAATCTTCTGAGTGCAAGGCAAAGGTAAGCCCAGGTGGACGTGTATATACAGTATACAGGAACACTGACTTAGGAAACTTCACTCTTATAAAGAGGGTTGCTAGGTAACTTGCCCAACATTTTCCCTGGAAGGGATTATTTTTATTATTCTGGAAAGCAAAAAATCTTCTCTATCTCCTAGAGATGGAAGGAGACACTAGATCTATCATTCAAGTTGTTTACTACAAATATCTTTAAAAGGGTTGTCTATAATAAAAGTTATCAAAACATGTGAGAATATGGGGCGCCTGGGTGGCTTAGTCGGTTAAGCGTCCGACTTTCACTTAGGTCATGATCTCGCGGTTTGTGGGTTTGAGCCCCGCGTCCGGCTCTGTGCTGACTGCCAGCTCAGAGCCTAGAGCCTGTTTCAGAGTCTGTGACTCCCTCTCTCTCTGACCCTCCCCTGCTCACGCTGTCTCTCTCTCTCTCTCTCTCCTAGAAATAAATAAAACATTAAAAAAAAAAAAGTGAGAATGTTAGAGATACAGAGAATTGTTTCCTAACAATGTCCCTCTTTATGCCTGGTGATAATCATTTTGTGCTATTTTTTGTGTATTAACATAGCCGGTAACTCTTCCTTTTGATCAGTATTGCCTTGGTGTATATTTTTTCATCCTTTAATTTTTAATTTACGAATATCTTTATATTTAAAGTGGTCTTTTTGTGGGAAGCATTTGGTCTTAATTACTTACCCTATCTGACATTCTGCCTTTTAGTTGAGGGGTGTAGGTAATTTATATTAAATGTGACTATTAAAATAAATGAATTTAGGGGCACCTGGGTGGCTCACCCAATTAAATGTCTGAATCTTGATTTCCGTTCAGGTCATAATCTCATGGTTCATGGGTTTGAGCCCTGCATAGGGCTCCATGCTGACTGGGCAAAACCTGCTTGGGATTCTGACTCCTTTTCTCTTTGCCCGTCCCCTGCTCATTCTCTGTCTCTTTATTTCAAAATAAATAAATAAACATTAAAAAAACAAATGAATTTAAATTTACTAACACACTATTATTTTCTATTTGCATCATCTGTTATTTTTCCCCTTTGTTGTTATTTTTCTATAGCTGTAACATAGTCTACCTTCAAATTATACCACTGCAAATTATATTATTCCACTTCACTTCATTTTACAACTGTAAACTTCCACATACATCTGTTTTCTCACTTCCAGCCATTTTGCTGTTTTGCTACATTTTACTTCTATATATATTATTAAAAACATCATAAAGTCTTGTTATTATTTTTTACTTCAATACTAATTTTTTAGCCTGTTAAAAATAAGAAGGAAGTCTCTTTTACCTAATCTAATTTATATGATTTCTGGCATTAATTATTTATATAAATTCAAATTTTCAGATGTCATCTTAATTCTCTTCTACCTGAAGCACATGCCTTAACAGTTCTCATAGTACAGGTATGTTGATAATGTCTTCTCTAAGCTTTTGTTTGCTTGAAAAAATCTGTCATTATCATTACTTTTTTTTCCTGTTTGTCTTAAGTTTAATTTATTCCTCTCTCTAGTTTACTGAAGGGGAAGCTTTGGCTATTGCTTTTAGACCCCTTTCAGTATTTGTAATATATGAATTTAATGCTGTAAATCTCCCTTAAACACTGCTTTTGCTGCATCCCATAAATTTTCATAATTTTATGTTTCAATTGTCTTTTGATTTTTAAATTTATCTTAAAACATCTTTGTCCTATCTGTTACTTAGTAGGGTGCTAGTTATTTTTCAAGGGGAGCTAGATATTTCTTGTGCTTTTTTATCTCTTAAGTGAAACCAGGACTTTGGGCTAGCTATAATTTGTCTTTTTCTCATCTTAGAGAGATTGAACCCTGTTCTATTTATTTATTCATCACTCTGTTTCATTGACTTTAAGGCACACTTGTTTTGTTTTTTATTTTAACACTGAAATTAAGATGTCTTTTCCAACTGAACTTCTTTTTCGATCATAGTGGATCAGGCTGTTTTGTTTATTATGGCCTGAGTAGCGATGTAATTACCACTGCCTGAGTATGAGTGTCTGATTTGCAGTGGGGGAAGGGGGACGTGGATACAATACACTAGTGAAACAGTTTTCAAACCCTTAATACATAATGTGGTAATAAGCAGTAAGAATCCTAAAAGAGAAGTATATAGTACCATTCCCCAAATTGAAATCAAAAGCAGAGTGATCCTACATAATTACAAGATGGCTTAAAAACTGAGTACCATTTGCTTTGACTTCCTATGCAGACTCTTAAGAAATGCTATACCACTGATATTCTTTTGGTATAGAGGATGGACAGCATAGAGTCCATAGACAACACGGACCCAATGACTCTGACTCACATGATTAAGAAGACTCAGATTCTGAATAGGAAGACATTTTAGGAATCCCTTAACCAATATCATTTCCTGATTTTTTCTTTTTGTGAGACATGAGACAAATATGATAAAAATTCGTGTTCAAATAAGTCTACATTTTTTTTATTATTTTAAATTAAAAAGTCTAAGTGATCAGCAGGCATTATGTCACTTGATTGGATGATTTTACTTCTTTCTCAGCTGGAAAAAAAATTAGGTGCATAAGAATGATATAATAGTCACTAAAATATGATCGTTGATATATATTTTGTATATTTGTAGTAGTATTTAACAATTAATTTTTTTAACGCATTCATCTTTTGTGAACTCTTTTTCTTTTAAACTAAATCATTTTATTGTAATTTTTAAAAGTGTTAATTTCTTCATCCCTCACATAAATATTCATTTCAAATCTTTAAATATTTACTTTAACCTATAATCATCTATATACTTTGCCTACATAACAAAATTTCACCCAACAAATACGAACCAAAATCAAAAACCATCAAAGCAGGGAAAGAGAAAGGAAGAAAGAGATAAAGGCAGCCTGGCATTTCTTCTTTAGAGCAGATTTCATTGTTTAGACATTGCCATGGCAATGCGATTCATCAAATATTCAAAGCTTTGTTTGATATCAAAGTATAAAAACTATAAAAATGGAATATTGTTCCTTTAGCAGAAAGAGTAACTTCATGGATAAATTTCTGACGTAAGTGTAATAACACTGTGCTTTCAACCTGTGATAAAGAAGACTGATGATAAGAGTAAAACCCTTTGACACTGTTTTTTTTTAAGAATTTTGTTCAATCTCCACCTTTTTTTAAGAAAAGTATTTCTCTCCCTAAACTTGTCATAGTGACTTATTTGACTTACTTTTGCCCCTCTTGTTAAGACTGTGATAATGGAAGGGTGCTATTGGTCAGCCTTTTCTATGGAAATTTGTTTCCATTGTCTTTTACTTATCAGCTGAGTGACTTCTGGCAAACCACTTAACCTCTCTATTCCTATTTCTTCAACTGTAGGATGGGTATTAATATAATGATCCTTTATAGAATACTTCTTATTCAGGAAACATATCAAACTGTCTACATTTCATTCCATTTAGTTTCATCAAGCCTATGGAGAAAGCACTATTACTATCTCAATTTTATAGATCAAACACTATCAAGGTCAATATAGAACTAAGTGAGAGAATACGTACTTATAATACTCTTGGGTTGGAGAGGGGGCACTCAATATGATGATGATAATTATGTCAACGTGGATGACAAAAGTGATAATAGTGATAAAATGACAAAGATAAAATTCCTTTTAAAAAATGTTTTTAATGTTTTCTTTATTTCTGAGGGAGAGTGAGACAGCGTGAGCAGGGGAGAGTCAGAGAGAGAGGGAGACACAGAATCTGAAGCAGGCTCCAGGCTCTGAGCTGTCGGCACAGAGCCCAATGAGGGGCTCAAACCCAGAAACCATGAGATCATGACCTGAGCCAAAGTCGGACATTTAACTGACTGAGCCACCAGATACCCCATACAAAGATAAAATTTCTATGCATCAGCATTATGCCATCATCTTAGATGGATATGATTTTAACCATTACAAATATAGCATCAAAGTTTTCTTTAATAAGCCTTTATGAACACCCTTTTATGGCCATACTCTGAAGGCATAAAAATTAAGATAAAATGAATTTTCAAGGAATCTCTAGATTAGTAGGAAAGGAAAAAGGTGATCAAAGAGGAGAAAAATATTAAGAGAAGAAATGATGGAGGAGGGAAGGGGAGGAATGAGGAGAAAGCAGAGAGAAGACCAAAGGAAGAAAGAACGGCAGGGGAGCCTTGTAGGCAATGCTGTTGGCTTCATTTGGATTTCACAATAGGAGGTATATTCCAGTTTCTAATATATGCCATGCACCAGCGCCCATGTTCAGAAATCAGCTGCTGGGAAGACACGTGTAAACACAGCAGAACATTTTTCTTAAGGATGTGTGGTGATGCGTAGCGCCTGTCAAACTGGAATCTGGCTTTATGCAAAATGACTGCTGGATCACTGGTCCTAATTCAGTATGCCATCTGTAAAAAAAAAAAAAGAAAAAAGAAAAAAAGAAGGAAAAAGAAGAAAAAAGCGCTGTAGCACATATGTGTACAATTGATGTGAAATGATGCTGAATTATGAAATCCAGTGAGAACATGATGGATTTTTTTTCATTCATGCTGTGACCAGTTTTTTTTTCCCTACATATGCATAACTAAGGATTATGGAAAGGGTGGGGATGCCTACGGAGAGACAGAGAAGAGGGAGTGGGGGAAAGGGCAGAAACATCATAATAATTCCAGCTGCTTCAAATTCCTTGGAAAGCGGTTTGGTACAGATTCTATCAAGAAAAATAGGTGCATTCAATAGCTTTAGGTACATTTTGTGCCGACCCAGTTAATATGTCAAAATGTTCTGCTTGAAGGAAAAAGACAGAAACGCTTTTGCCACACCACAAAGGGGCATCTTAATCCCATCTCTCCTTTGTGGCCCTCCAAGAAAATAGCATTATGTAAGCATCTGATTTGCATCAGGGAGGCAGCCTTGATTTCTGAGAAGGCTGCTTGCAATTCAATAAGCTCCATGCACAATGTTGCCTTTCATGTGAGTCCTTATGGTGTGCTGGATAATGATCATAATACTTTTTTCCCCAATGGAGAGCACTGGGCAATGCTGCAGAATCATACTGTCTCTGTGCAAGTTAGGGGACATTTGAGGATTCGGAGAGATGAGTGTTCCTATTTTATGGTCTCTGACCTGGATTAAGAAAGTTTGCAAGAGGGCATTAGAAGCAAGGCTGAATTGATGGCCTAGAAATGAAGACTGGGACAGTTTAAAAAGGGAAGGAGGAGGGAAAGTGGGAGGAGAGAGAGGGAAGGAGGGAAAGAGATAGAAAAAAAAAAAGGAAGAGAGAAGAGGGAGAGGCAAACAGCAGACAGAAAGAGAGGTAGGCATGAAAAGAATCAGAAGATCAAGGAAAAACAGAAGTTGCTGAGGCTAGATCCTGGGGTAGAAAAGCAGTTTTGCAACCCTGAAGAAGGTCAAAAGTTCCTATGAAATTCATCACGTGCTCATTTCCCTAATTCATTCCTCTCAGCTTTTTGAATACACTGGTTATGCCACAGGATCTTGTAAAGCCTGGGGTTTTCTTTCTATTTCCTATTTTGAATAGTTAAATAGCAACCACTTCCTTTATAGTCCTGTAAATCTTAATTCTGTTTCCATCAGAGCTGAGCTGTTACAAAATTAATAATCTAGAGCTGTTTTCTGCTTTGGCCTGCTTATTCCTTGACAGAAAGAAAATATTTGCTGTACTTCTTCATGTGATGGGCATGGCTCTGGGTCACTAACTTGGGTCTGCCAGGTAAGGCGGCCATGGTGTAGGAAGCAACTTTCAAACACAGGCATGTCTGCAATTGTGACAGAGTAGTCATACCACTGATACTGGGGGAAAATGAGGAAGGAGAAATAATAAAAACAATGGCTGTCCATGGCAAGGACTCTGAGAACAGGGTTCACACATCTTGTAGCAATCACCACAAAGCCAGGTACAGGACAATGCACAGAAAAGATGGTCCATATTCATCATTGTTCATTCAAAATCACAAACTCACTGCCTTGGTGCCTATAAAGAAAACAAGAACAAAACAAAATGCCTCATCTCAGGTTGCTTAACGTCAAGCAGGGGAAGACACAGGTAAAGCAGCAGAAGAAACATAAATATCTCTAAAATGCTGTTCTCATATAACTTTTATGTCCTTAATTTGTTCCAAATGGCATGCGATATTTTGGAGATATGAAAATCATTATATAGAGTTTCTTAACTTGACATCTAGTGACATTTTGAGCCAGATAATTTCTTGTGAAGTAGGCTGTTGTCTTGTGTGCTGTAGGATGATTAGTAACATCATTGACCTGTATGCACTCAATGCCAGTAGCACCCCATCCCCGGTTGTAACCACCACAAATGCCTCTGGAGACATTGTCAAATGTTCCCTTGGGGGACAAAATGCCCCTAGTTGAAAAATATTGCTGTAGAGCCTTTGGCTATTTCTTTCTTTTTTCCTTCTTCTTCTTCTTTTCTTTCTTTCTTTCTTTTTTTTTTTTTTTTTTTTTTTGATTTATCTTTGGATTTTTGTCTATCAGCCTTTGTTATTTTTTAAATCATATATGCAGTAAAAGTGGCAATTTCCTGGACTTCCTCTGACATCAATCTCTCCTTCTTCCACAGTACAAGAGCACATGGGCACTCCATTAGGGACTGCATTCCCAGCTTCCTTTGCAGGTAGGAATGGCCATGTGACTCAGTTTGGTAACTAAGTAAGCTATTAGTGACACTTAGAAGCATTGAAATGAAGAGCAAACTCTTTTCTACTTATCCTTCCTTTTTACTGTGAGCCTGAACTTGGACAGGGGTGACCCAGCTTCAACAAGACAAGAAAGGTAACACCCTAAAATTCTTAAGCCACTATGTTTTAGTATTTCTTTGTTACAGACACTTAGCCTTTCTGACCCTATCTGTTCAAATCGTGATGGATGTACAATATATGGATGATTGCATGCACATGTATATTTCATACACATGCTCACACACACACATGATCAATGTGGAAAATTTCTGCTTAGGCAAGATATTTAGAAAGAACGAAATATATAAATAGGTGCCTGTCATATAAGAATATTTCTTAAAAAGCTATAGGAACTTAGATAATGGAGTAATTAATTCTGCCAATGTGGCTTCTGGGGCATAAGTGATGAATAAGTTTGTCAGAAAGATTAATGAACCAGTGAAAGATTGTTCTCTGGTTTCACAACTCCAAAGGCTTTCATCCAGAGAGAGATGGAGGTAGCTATGTGGACAGAGGGCTGTAGTGACCGTCTGAGTCACACTGACATTCTGGTGTAGGCAGATCACTTAGCTGTACTCCTATCTCACACCAGGATGAACACTAGACTTCCAGAAGTGACAGGTGCTTTAACACAGACAACTGACACCTGAATACTGAATGTTTTGATTATAAGTGCTCTATGTTTCTTTTGCCATGTGTAGAGGCTCTCAGAAAAAATTAACAGAATATTATGGTTCTTTTAATGATGCCTCTTTCTATGCATTCTTCCTCTATTTTCCAGTGACTGTGATCGCCTGTCACATGTATTGCCCTCTCCTCTCAATTAAATGTTTCCCTCTAAAGACTCACAGTGCCATCCAGGAAAACAAACTAATATTTGAAATTATGTTTATTTAAAAGGCACATGATGATTTAAATAAACTTTCTGAAGTTAAACTAAACTCAAACTGTCTTCTGAAAATCAATAGGCATTATCCAGCTTATTTGTATAATTGAAAGAATCAGCTATGTGAAAAAGGAATTGAGTTCCCCTGACATCATTTTTGCCTAGAAATGTGTATTCTCTCAAATTGAAAAAAAACCAAATCACATTTTTAAGATGGGCCACAATTATATCTCATCATAATAAATTCCAATGCTTCTTATACATTAATAAATCAGTGAAATTTCTCATGAAACCTTACCATACTTATCTTTTGCCACATTGTTCAAATATAATTGGTATTTTTCCAGTGTGGCATATTCTAAACTTCTCACATACCGGAATGTATATAATACTCTATATTATCTATATGATACTAAGTATCAACTTTTCTTATTTATTTTCTTTTTACTATATGCACTGAATTTCTTTGAAAAAAATTATTAAAAATGTGATTCCCACCCACCCCACCCCCCAAGAAAAGTTTCTGTCTGTCTGTTTTTTCTATTTGGTAGTGGCAAGAGTCCTTGACTCTTCATTTAATTCTTTCTTCTAGCAGCAATTCGATAATGTTAATTCTTTCCTTTGAAGGCACCATGTGCTCACTCACGGACATTGTAATGAAGCAGTAACATTCCAGAGAGTTTAATTGTGAAAAGGTGTCAATAAATTTTTCTTAAAAATTTAATTTTGAAAATCTGCTAAAATATTTAATAAGCCCTTACAATGCAATGCTAATGCTAACTACCCAGACGTGGCTCAGACCTCACAGGTTAAAAGAACAGTTCCTGATAAGACTGCCCTCATGACAGACATGATCTACAAATTTAGGGGCATCCTTACCACCCACACTTCAGATCAACTGGCTACCAATTTGGGGGCTCCCACTGTCCTCTCAGATTTAATAATTCACCGGAATCACTCACAGAACTTAGGAAAGTGCTAGGTATATGTAATTACACTTTTATTATAGCAAATGGATACAAATCTGAATAAGCCAGAGAGATAGGATAAAGCCTGTGAGGGTCCCAAATGTGAAGCTTCCCTGTCCTCAGGACTCATCACCCTCCAGGCCCTTAGACAGATTATTACCAACCACGGAAGTTCACCTGAGTGCCAGAGTCCAGAGTTTTTATTGGGGTTTCCTTATGTAGGCACGATTAATTGATTCATTGACCATAGGATTGAAATCACTCTCCAGGTTTTACCCACTCCCTGAAGGTCAAAGGACAGGCAGATATATGATATCACATGGCAACTCAAAGCTCCAACCTTCTTTTTTATTTTTTTTAATGTTTTATTTATTTCTGAGAGAGAGAAAGAAACAGCATGAGCAGGGGAGGGTCAGAGAGAGGGAGACAACAGAATCCGAAGCAGGCTCCAGGCTCTGAGCTAGCTGTCAGCACAGAGCCCGCTGTGGGGCTCGACCCCACAAACCACGTGATCAGGACCTGAGCAGAAGTCGAACACTTAACCGACGGAGCCACCAGGTGCCCCAAAGCTCCAACCTTCTAATCACACAATTGGTGGTTCTGATATGTGCAGCTCCCATCCTGAAACTATCTGGGAGCCCACCGTGAAAGGACCTACCCTATTTGTATAAATGCAGGGGTGGCCTCAGGCGCTCACCAGGAAAAACAAAGATTCTCTTATCACTTAGGAAATTCCAAGGATTTCAGAACTCTCTCCCAGGAACCTGGAACAAAGACAAGACAAATTCTTTTTTTTTTTTTTTAACATTTTTTATTTATTTCTAGGAGAGAGAGAGAGACAGCGTGAGCAGGGGAGGGTCAGAGAGAGAGAGAGACACAGACTCTGAAATAGGCTCCAGGCTCTGAGCTGGCAGTCAGCACAGAGCCCGACGGGAGGCTCGAACCCACGAACCGCGAGATAATGACCTAAACGAAAGTCGGACCCTTAACCGACTAAGCCACCCAAGAGCCCCAAGACAAATTCTTTATTATATAACTGTTCTCCTTTTAAAAACAACCTCAAGAGTATACTGTACATCACCAAAATAGTCACTAAGTTAGTTTAGTGCTTTTTTATCTACTACTAATCTTTTCCGGAAGAAGAGCATAAAAGAAATTTGGGCGATAAAAGGACCAAGAATAGAGTATATGTGTTAGGAACAGCCTTTGGCAAATTTGTGAAATAGTTGAACATTAAAATATAAGAAGTTGAAAGGATTTCAGAAATTCTCCATTCTTAGGTTATTTTTCTGTAAAAAAAAAAAAAATAAGTCTGGAGAATTAAGTGATTCGTCCTAGGTAAAAAAGAAAATTAATTCTCAAATCAGAGTCAAATTTAAGTCAAATCCGATCAGATCAAGTCTTCCTCCCAGCTCTTTCCAGCATAGTATTTTTCTGGAGACTGCCCCAACTCTCCATTCAGGGCTCACACCCCCTACCTTCCCCACCCCTCTTCCTCTCTTTCCCCACCTATTGGGACACTGGACGTTACTAAGCTGTCTTCTTTCCTCGCTGTTCCCTTCTACCTCTCCTTCTTAGTTCCTTTGCAACTCCTAGGGCCAAAAAGTGAACTATAAATTCTCTTTCCTGCAAGTTCTGATCTTTGAAACCTGGCAAGGGCAGAAACGTGCTAATTAACTCATTTCCATCTCTCCTAGATAACATGGTACCTTAATCCATTTCTTAAAATTACCCTTCTCAATTGGTGTTAATGAAGAGGATTTCAGAAAGGAGGCCCTTGGCACTTTTGTGTATACAGGTGGTTTTATATGCCACAGAATGCAGAATGTGAGTAAGTAAAAAGGAGCTCTCTTACAGATCGGGCTCCTAACAGGGTGTGCTGCTTAATGTGATAGGAGAAAGAATTAGAATAAAAGAAGTGGCTACTGAGTGATCCTCTTATGGTATACCTCCTCTTCTCCCAGAGGAACCTTTCTAGGAGTTTAATCTTATCTGAAACACAGAGCTGAGAGTCAGTTCCTCTCCATAGCATCAGTTAGCTTTGCAGACAATGGTTTTCTTGATCTGGTTTCAGACTGTCTTTCAGGCTAATCTCTAGCCACTCCAAGAAGTATCACATTGTACGAGTCCACCATATTATGCCATTCCTTACCTTCCACATGCTGTTCCCTCTGCCTGGAATTCTCTTCTACTAATCTTTCTGGACCTTTTTAATGTGTACAGGTAACTCCTTGAAAAATCAGGATAAAATGATTTTTCTTTTAATATTTCCCTAACAGATTTCATTAAAGTATACCTCTTCTAGCCTCTTTTAGCAATCTTTAGAAACCTCTGAGTTAGCACTTTTCATTCTGTAATCTTTATAAAGTGTTACCTATCTCTCCCAAATGGATAGTCAGTTCCCAAAACATAAAGACTATGTGTTGCTTGATTTGGTGTCTTCAGAACCTCGCACATAGCATAAGCTAAATTAATGTTTGAGGAATGAATGAATGCAGGCAAAAATATATGCCATTGTCCTCATCTACCTATATCTTTCCTCAAAAATTATGAAAAGAATTTCCTAGAGATTTATGAAAAGGTCTTTAAAATGTAGACATATAAAACTAATATCTACTTTAGGCTTTGAAAGAATCAGTAACTTTAAGAAAACTGTGTGTATGTATGTGTAAAATCTCTCGATTTTTCAGTGTTCACAGGATGTTATTTTGAAATCACATTTCACATCATAAATTTTTTCAAGAGAATGTGTTATGATCTTCATTTTCAAATATAAATAGTAGCATTTCAGGGATGGGCTGAAAGGTAAATGTTAGAAATTCTCATTCTTTGCAGTGGTAAATATTTCAAAAGAACTGAAAAAAGGAGATTCCCAGCTACATCCACAATTGCCATAGTCACTATTGTATTTTGACAAACATGGAACTCTGGCCATGCCTTTTACAAATATCACAAGATTAGGTTTTTGGTTTGTTGTTGTTTTTTTTTTTCAACTTAAAGGCCAATGTTTTCTCCTGGCTTCTGCTAACAGGGCATTGTCTTCTTACCATAAACTCATTTCATAATTTACTCAATTCCATACAGTTCACAGAATGTATAAACAAAAGTCTAAGTTCATAGTATTGTAAATTCTCCAAAATCAAAGATAAGCATCTGTCGACAAAGCTGTGGGATAGCAGCTTCGGGCCTCTTCTAAAATTCACCATTGTTACTCGTCCTCAAGTCCACAAGGCTAGAGCTCTTTGCTTGGATTTTTATTTAAAGGAATATAAATAATGGATGAGTTAGTTGACATGTAAGGTATTATGTAATACCCAGCTCTTCCAAAAGTCACATTTCAAAGGTAAGGGCCTCTATTCAGACTGAGAATTTTTATGGTGTGAAATGTCCATACATGTGAGTGGACAAAGAGATAGCAATTGATTTTAAAATATGGATCATAAAAATTTACATTTAATAATATAGCAGAATGGAATTATTTATATCAACTATTTCGGCTTTGCTTATCAGATCAAAGTTTTGCTTTGGACATCAAAAAAGATTAATGAGGGGTGCCTGCAAGGCTCAGGCAGTTAAGCTTCTGACTCTTCATTTCAGCTCAGGGGACTATCTCATTGTTCATGAGTTCGACAACTATGTGGGGCTATGTGCTGACAACACATGCCTGCTTGTGACTCTCTCTCTCTTCTCTCTCTGCTTGAACATATGTGTGTGTGTGTGTGCACGTGTACATACTCTCTCTCAAAATAAATAAACATTTAAAAATTTAAAACAAGACTAATGATATTTGAGCTGTGTATCTTTGGATTAATTTATACTATTTTCACATATTCATAGGTAATATCTTTTGAAATTCTGAGCTTCCATTTTTGTATGTCTATAGGTAGGTTCTCTGATTTTTGCATCTCCAGCAGACGTCTGTGGCTCCTATAGTGATGTCGGCAAAATTTACTTGTCTATCATCAAATTAGCACAATGGAAAAAAATAAACGAAGACACAAATAATGTTGCATGATATAGCCCATGAGATTAATAAGAGTTGAGAAATAGTGTAGCTTCCCTTAGCAAGATCTAAGGATCTAAAAATAGCTCTATTTTTTTAAATTAATTAAGTAGAATTATATCTTGGGAGGGGAGCATGTAGGCTCAGTAGCACAATTTTGGTATGTTTTAGATAATTAAAATTAGCCTCAAACAATAAAAATGTTTTCTCTTGTAAGATTGAAATCTCAAATTTTAGAATATTGTAGCTAATATTCGTTTATGTATATGTCGTTATGTAATATATGTACAATGATGACAATTTAGACATTAAACATATGACCTAATATAGGGTATCCACAGTCTTGGGTAAAGTTGCTGAAGTAAAAGAGTATGTTTTTAGATTCGTATTGTCAGGGTTTGCTGTATGGTTTAGAAGAAATTATATTTTCAAGGTGATCTCAAAGCTCCTTGTAAAAAGTTATATGTTTTAGATACAGCTCTGACACTTGAAATGGACCTGGGCAAATGGCTGTTGAATCATCATTTTCTATTGAATCTGGGTTTTCTTTCTGATAACTAAATCTCTACTATGTACATAGTCTGTTAGAACAATTAGGTAATGTATCTGATATAGCCATTAAAATTGCTAAAGTTTAGGTTATGTTGACCAGGTATGGTAATAATAATAGTAATAATAATAATAATAATGAGAGTTACTGTTGTTATTATTATTACTTTGGTGGAGATAATACATTCTTTTGGGAAAAATGGATCAATTGTTGTTTCTCAGTAGGTATTCATGTGCCCAACTCTCATGTTTCCAGCTTTACTCTGGCAATTCAATCAAATTTGGGACAGGGAAGAGGGCATATTCAAAGACTACAATGCATTTTTCTGTTCATGCTGATGCCTAAAAGACATTTAAAACACACACTGGCTGGTTTTCAGGATTTATAGTGACTTACTTTAAATACCTGCTGCTCCTAAGGGTGGACTCAAAACAGGCTATAAATGGCAATAAACACTAAAAGAAAGTTCTGTGGTATACTGTCTGTAGTATTTTTGTAAAAAGTCTCCTCTTCCTATGAATGTTCTGATGTAAAAAGGTTGCAGACCACACTGAGATCATAGAGGTCAACAGGGTTAGGAACGTTGAGCTCTGCCAGTGACTTGCTGTGTGGTCTCCAGGAAAGAAATTTAAACTTTCAGCGTTTCCACCTCCCCATGTATGGAAGAGAAATAATAACACTTAAATATTTCTCAGAATATTGCTGTAATTAATTCTTCTGAAATGCTTTGAAATAAGCATCAAAGAGATTCACCCATGTGCTCCGGCTTTTGATTTTATTTGTTAATGAGGGAGAACATATTTTATGTGGAGGAAAAAATTCTTCACGAAACAAATGGTAAAATTCTTTGCATTATATTAAATTTATTCTACATGGTTTCATTAAGATCATTAGAGCAATAGGAAAGGTCCTTTCCATTTCATGTGGATGTCTAGAGATAGTGACCTCCACCTTACAGCCACCCCCCCCCCCAAATAAGCACCATGCAAGATTACATAATCATGTATATTTGGGAAGTTTTCATGTTAGAAGCTTTCCTGATATTATTTAGGGTTGATAACATTATTGAATTGACTAAAATGTGTTTGCCAGTTAAGGTAATTTCAGAGGGAAGTAGCAGGAAAATGCATACTGGCTTTGATAATGGAAGACATGCTTATTTAATGGTAAAGATCAGAGGTGAAAAATAGTAGTAATTGCTCTTCACTAGGCTATGCTATAGAAAGAATTCCAAAATGCAGTAGCTTACAACAAAGGTTTCTTTGAGGCAGGCTATTTCTCTACTTCAAGAGTCTACTTTATCCTGTGATGCAGGCTGAAGGAGCAACCCCTACTAGATGATCTCAAGGAATAACACAAAGAGAAATTGCACAACCATATGTTGACTTTTCAAGTGTCTTCTCAGAAATCATATGCATTTTTTTAAGTCACAAAG
The DNA here is from genome assembly GCF_003009895.1 of Hyaena hyaena. NCBI lineage: Eukaryota > Metazoa > Chordata > Mammalia > Carnivora > Hyaenidae > Hyaena > Hyaena hyaena. The sequence continues at coordinate 177,206 of NW_024080802.1, forward strand.
CAGGTTGCATGGCAAAGGATGGCATCAATGAGATGGGTAAATATAATTCTTAGAGGGAAAAGCAGTGAGTATTCTGGAATAATAATGCAACCTACCATTTAGAATCAAATTCAGAGGCAATTTGATCAGGGCTGGCTCCATTTCCCTGAGTCACCACCCTGCTTCATCTACTGGCTTTGACCTCAGATTATTTTTCTTCATGGTCGTAAACTGGCAATCATTCTAGGTCTCATATCCAGAAATCATCTGTTAAAAGAAGAGAACTTCTTTTTTTTCCCACCACCATAAAAAAAGGTTTGGGTTTCATTTTGGGTAAGTCCACTTAAGACCTCATGCTCAACCCAGAAATCATCACTGGGCAGGGAAGGTTAAGCACTGATTCTCTGAGACCTGGGACAGAGATCACCCTGCGTAACTTAGACCAACAGGCTGCATGCTGACTCAGAATATTTTACTAAAGAAGCGCAGAATTCACAGAAAATTGTTACAGAAAAAAGGATTAGATAAAAATAGAACAAAATTAAACTTGGTTTGAATCCAAATCCTCTACTTCCTAGCCATGTGACTTTTAACAAGTAATTAACTTTGCTAGGCACAGTCTCCTATCTTTAAAAAGAGAATGATGGATTTATAAGACTTTTGGCAAAAACACAGTGAGCTAATGTACATACGTAAATGTGTTACCTAGTACGGAATAATGGCTAATTAACATTTGGTGTTGTATAAAGTGTTATAAGAGTTTTGAGATGGTAGAGATCTTAGCTTGAGGGATTGGAAAATCTTTCCGGAGAATGTGGCGTTGGGTTTGACTTTAACAACTGCATAGAATTTCCACATGAGAAATCTCTAGAAGATAACAGGCAAGCATCCAGTGTCCAGTAAAGGTGCAGAGGCAGGAATACAGAAGGCATGCTCAGAAAATGGAAAATAGGCCAGTGGACTCTGTGAAAGTTCCCTTTTACAACTTCCCTGCCCCCTTCTGCCCCATATTTCTTCTGTTTCCATCCCAAGCCTACAATGGTCCTTTTACCTCATTAGCCCTGTTATTTACACCTGTGAGCACTTCACTCCAGCTTTCTCTGTTATTTTTCCTCTCTGCATGTAGAATGTCTGCATTTACCCTTTCCATGAATGCTTGCTTATTTAGGCAGGACGTTTTCAATAATTTTATCTATGTCGCCATGCAGTTATCCATCTTACTTGTATGTTGATATTTCATCATTTCTAACACACTCTGGGCATGAGTAAAAAATATATACCTTTACTTAAAATGTGTGTAATTATACTTTCTGCTGACTTGAGGGGAAAAATAACTTTTCAGGGGGAATTAATTTTATCCCCAAATAGGCAATTAATAATGTATATTATGTACATTACGTAAGGCATTCCTCATTTAGAGAATGACACAAAATTTATTTTTTTCTAATTAAATTGTGCGTTGTTCAAAAGTGTGTGTGCATTATTTATCACTATGCCTGATTTCAAATGAAAATAATTAAATTTCCCCAGGACCACAGAACTAGTTTGGTTTTCTTTAACAGACTCGATTTTTATATGCTTAACAGGAGCTGGAAACATTAAGGAGCTAACTGATTCCACAGACTACTTCATCATCAAAATATCAAATTCAACATTTCCCAAATCCCTAATATAGAATATATCATTTCAGTTACCTGTGTTCAGAGTCTCAGTTTTTCTAAGCTTTATAATACACTTTTCATTATTTTCTGTGAAATGTATTTCTTAAGTTTGCTGGTGATCTGTAAGCTTTTGCATAATAAATGGGACCTATTGAACTTCTAATGTGGAAAATCAGGTCAAATTTTTTGAAAAGGGGTGTGATATTCACAGCTAAACACGAATTAAGAAAAAACAAAGAGACAAAACAAACACGAAGGGGGTAAACTGTTTTAATAAAAATGTTGCATTTGACATTCTTAGACCGGATTTTGTTGTCACTCTTCTTGGTTTGTTGTGTGGTTGTGTGCTGGCTGGCATTTTGTAACCACCATCTAGTATTCAGTTATGTTGCAATTGCTGCATTGACCCCAGGAGAACAATGAAGTTCTGGGAGAATTCGGGTATGATTCTGACCACTGAGGAGACATTGAAAGGGGATTCACAAAAAGCGGGTTGAATGTGAGTCCTATCTTAATAAAGGTTAATACCTTGGCATTCCTGAGTTCTAATAAAACATCTCTGGAGTATTTCATATCCATCTTTTGTCTTCACAGTATGATAGTCTTGAATAAAAGTCAAGGGTTTTTAATCAGACCACTTAGTTCCACCTGTATTATTCAAATCTGATATGAAAAGAATGTTCAGAGGCTTTTTAAATCCAAAAAAAACGCAGGAAGTTTGGGCCACTTGGCCAGTCTTCTGAAGTTCTGATTTGTGTCTCAATAACCTCAAGGTTAATTGGTTTTAATCTTAATTCAGATCCCATCACTCAGTGCCACCAAAAACAAAATATCAAAATGAATTGATATAATAGAAAAATTTATTACTAGACATTCTGAATGACTGATGATCTAAAGAAGTGGAAGACATCAGATACATAGCATTTTGTTAGGCTTTAAACTGGCATGAGAGAGGTCTCAAATACAAATTTCAATAAATAAACAAAATACCTGAAAGAATGAGTAACCAAATGCAATAAGAAGTTAATTTATCAGGGCACCTGGGTGGCTTAGTCAGTTAAGCGTCCAATTCTCAGTTTCAGCTCTGGTCATCATCTCACAGATCATGAATTCAAGCCCTACATTGGGCTCTGTGCTGATAGCATGGAGCCTGCTTAGGATCCTCTATCTCCCCCCCCCCCCCTGCCCCTCCACTGCCCGTGCTTGCTCTGTTCTCTCTTTCAAAAATAAATAAGTAAATAAACTTTAAAAAATTAATTTATAGGAACCATGCAATGATATGGACTTAGGGAAAAAAACATTAAAAATCCTTTAAAATAGCAAAGGAAATTCATAGAGCTATCTATAAAAAATATTTTCTTGTTTTGAAGGTCTCTCTTTCTCCACAGAACACTGTCCTTATTGACAGTGCTCAATAATACTAATGGCTGAGGAGAACATGCAGAAAACTCTAGTATAACTCTCTGGCACCAGTCTTCCCTTTTACTCTGCAGGAGCCCCCATGAACTCCTTTGAGGACTAAATGAGATAAGGAATTCACAATCACTTTGTGAATGGTCATACACTAGGCAAATTTAAACTCTGCTCTGTGACTGGCCACTGCTAAGTGTTCTCTGATGGACAAGATGAAACAAACTCTCTTTCTATCATGATCTGCCTCCAGACAACTCTTGAGATGATTGTAAGCATATATATATATATATATATATATATATATATATATATACACCATTTCAAATGAGAGAGAATTTTCCACTTTATAGTCAAATAAAAATCCCCTTAAGCATATGATTACTTCAGTTGTCAACTCCTCGGACTTACTTGTTTGTTTTTCCTTATCAAAGTGGTCATTGTGTACATCGTACGAGCATATCGCACATTTTGCTCCAGATGTAGCACACCATGTTTTTGAACACAGGTAACAGTAAATACCTGGTTGGTTTCCAGGAACTTGTGGATTTCCATCATTTCATTGGCAATTCATTTCACTGGGGAATCTTCCATAATGGCTACCCTTTCCGTGTCTGCTTTGTGAAGGGTTGCTCAGAAGAATCCTTTCATGGGCATCCCATAACGCTTTTTTTCTTCCCCTTTCAACCAGTTACCTTTTACCCTGGAACTCATCCGAGTACTTTTCCACCCACTCACAATAACGCTGTGCAGCCCCCTCCCCCAGCCTGGCATTTCACTACTCAGAGAAAGCTTAATGCCATCTGCAAACTGGGAAATTCAATTTAGAGAAGTTGAGAAAATGTGAAATATAATTGATCTTAGCATATTTCCAGTAGAACTCAGCCCTTAACCAGTTTATATCCGAATAAATGCTATGGAAAACTTTACGTATTTTGGTGTATGGGTTTTTTTTTCCCCATTATAACATGGAGCAACCAAGCTTTATACATTTTAAAGTGATTAGTTTTTAAAAGTAGTTAAAACACATTTAATTCTTTCAAAATACTTGATAATGAAATACCATATATGGAAGACTTATTGAGAGCTAGAAACAGAGTTTCGTGTTCTAAGTTAACCCTACAACCTCCACGGAGGTGACCAATTTGATTTTACTATTGAGGATGTAGGTTAGAAATGGTCTTAAGTTTCTTACTCAGGTGGGGCGCTTGGGTGGCTTAGTCGGTTGAGCGTCCGACTTTCGCTTGGGTCATGATCTCGCGGTTCGTGGGTTCGAGCCCCGCGTCGGGCTCTGTGCTGACTGCCAGCTCAGAGCCTGGAGCCTGTTTCAGTCTGTGACTCCCTCTCTCTCTGACCCTCCCCTGCTCACGCTGTCTCTCTCTCTCTCCTAGAAATAAATAAAACATTAAAAAAAAAAAAAAAAAAAGTTTCTTACTCAGGCACGGAAAGCTAGTAAGAAAGATGGAACAGTTTGAATCAGTTGCCTGGACACTTATCAGTTACTGATTAGCATAACTAAACATACATTTTTAAAATCGGTTTGACTGAAGTAGTGTTTCTCATATATTTTAGCAGTGATATATTTTTAAAAATAAGCCCAATGCAAAAGAGATTAAAACTGCCTTTTACCTTTCAATGTTTCCTTATCTGTTTTTTTTTTCTTTTTTGACATTAACAGGGAGTATACACTGTAAACATTCAAACAGAATGGAAATGCGGAACATGAAAAGAAGTGAAAATCCTGTTTGACAAACACAAAACTTTCAGACAGTAATTTAGGTGACTGCTGAAGTCAAATCAGCCTTGGCATTCGATTTATTTTTGTAATTTACTGGGTTATTTACAAAATAGAACATGTTGACTCTTACAGACAAACAGGAGGATTTGTTTGTATTTGTGTGTGTGTGTGTGTGTGTGTGCAGGCATGTATTTGTGTGTGTGTGTGTGTGTGTGTGTGTGCGCGCGTGCGCGCAGGCACATACAGATATGAGTTACAAAAAGAAAAAAAAAAGGCAGCATAGAGCTATAACCATCTTAATCAAGGACACATGTTAGCAAGTTCAAATATAGTCCCAGAGATGGTAATGAAGATTTTTATATTAAGGCCTGGCCAAAAATGAATTAACCTGGAAGGTAAAGTCAATATGCTGGTGGTCTAAATTGTGTTAAAATGTAGTATATAACACATTTGAATGTGTGTCTTAACAATTTATTACAGTTTAAATATTAAATTGAAATCAAATGTCAATGGACCTCTCAAGACACCTTGAGGACTTATGATTCCATAGAAAAGTTTCTGAAAATTGCCTCTCAAAACGTCACATCTACACCTCCCTTTAACTAAAAATTATAATCCTTTCCAACTTCTGCCTAATTTATAGATCTTCACACCAGATAGTTGGCAAGCATCAAGGAGGTCGAGTACATATAAACTCTCTCTCTCTTTCTCTCTGTCACACACACACACACACATACACACTCACACACACTTCTCTAAACAATCTATAACCACTACATACCCCCAAGGAATAGATATTTGACATACGTCAAGTGTATTTTGATTTTGGAGATAAAGAGAACATGGGCAATTCCTAAGCCAATGACTCATGGTGGGCTATATGGTAAGAATATTGTATAGAACAGACAATTCGAATGAAACAAAGAATATAGTTAAAGTTGGAGTTAAACACATGAAACATATGGTGAGGTTAGGATTAGTGTTGAATATTTAATCCTTGGTAATCCTTGGTAATAAAAGATGTCAATCTTTTATTTTTTCCATAAATACATACTTTTTGGTGGAAGAGAATGCTCATTTAGTGATCTTATCATCAACACTCAAACACATACAAATTGGTTATGTTAAAAGAGGTCGAATCTTGAAAATCATAAACTTAGGTCAGTGGCAAGCATATTTCCCTGTAAGTCTCTTTGTTTTCTTCCTCTTGTGGCTTGAATTCTCAGTAAGTCCTTGAACCTAGTCTCCACTTTTGCTACGTGCTTAAGTAAGATGTGGCTAAGAAGCTGCGTTTTTGCAGATAAGAAAAGAAGAATGCTAACATATAAAAGGTATACCAATTTCTTCATACTTTCAATGCTGTCTTTAATGGCAGTTGAGGGATTTAAGTATCTCCTTTTGAATCCTGTTGTGTTGTTTCTTATTAGCCTTCATTCAACTTTTATTATTCATTTCTGTTACTGCACAAGATGAACTAAAAAACTGAAAAACACCAGGCACATAAGGAATCAATTTAACTTGGGTCCCGGTTAAGAATGAAGAAAGGTCTTGGTTCTGTGCCATATACAAAAGCGAGGGACACCACTTTGTCTTGCTTTTATGCTATTTAATATACCATCTAAAATAGTCCTTTCAAATGATGGTTTTCAACATGGGCTCTCCAGTTCACTGCAGTTCCAGGAAAGTCGTCCACAGAAATCTACATAACACCAATACACGCAGCAAAGGGGAGAATGGATTGGAGTAAAATATATGACTTGGCGCAATAAAAAATATATAACATTAAAAACCGTAGAAAAACTTATTTTAAAATATCATGAAATTTTTTTTAAAAAGTCTTACCAAGTAAGCTGTGTAGGAGGTCTGAGGAGGCTTTACTTTTAAATGCAGTCTGTAAAATAAAAGATTTGGGGTAAATGCTCATAGTTTTATTGACACAGCTGATTTCACATGCTAGGAGGTTCAGCACCGTAAGAGGGAACTATAGATTCGTAATTCCTTAAATAAAATTTTCGAAGTCCAATGTGCTTCAGAATTTAGAATTTTTAGAAAGGTAATACAAGACATATGTGATGTATCGTGTAACACTGGTAGGCGTGTGTCTGGCATAGCACCCAGTAATTAAGAACGCTAATACTCGTACAGGAAAATGTAGGACTATTTCTATTACAGAGGATAAAGATCATAAATAACCCAATTTCCATCATTTCAAGGCAAATCTTGCCAACAAATCTGCTTCAGTGTTTTTTGCATTTCAGAATTTGAGCAAAAGGGTTATAGACTCTACTGCCTACTACTTCTTCTAGGTGGTGACTGGCTCACAGCCCCACTAGCATTTACAGATGGTTTCTTGGCACATCTTAGTCATCCTTGAATTCATGTTCAGCCTGGTCTCTAACATACAGTGTATATTAATTTTTAAATTGAATTACTTAAGTCAAACATTCCCATCAAGAAGTAGAACCAAAATAACAACCTCTGGGGAACATTCAGTGAGCAGTCAGTTGAAAGTCAACTGAAAAACAAAGGAATGAGTTCTCTCACATGTTGCGAATTGGGTTTATTTTGAGTAGAAGGATAAGCTGAACAAGATCGGCATTTCACAATCCTGAATATTGAAATATCTAAGTTCTGTGCCTTCAGTTATAGATCAGTCACATGGTCAATCCAATCTAGGAATTTAAATGGCCAAAATAAGGTGTGTTACAAGTATTTCTCATATGGGCACCTGGGTGGTTCAGTCAGTTAAGCATCTGACTCTTGATTCCAGGTCATGATCTCACTGTTTGTGAGGTTGAGCGCCTCACATTGGACTCCATGCTGACAGCATTGAGTCTGCTTAGAATTCTCTCTCCCTCTCTCTGCCTCTCTCTCGAAAAAAAAAAAAAACTTAGAAAAAATGTAGTGTCTCTCAGGTCATCAGAGTGACCATGCTGGGAGCTTGTTGCTAGTTCGGAATATAGGATTCTTCTAGCATGGGGTTTTGCAAATTTCACTATAATTATAAACATCATCAACTGAAATCTAATTCTTTTTCTTTCCCTAAAGAATACTATGACATTTTTCCTAATTCATATCACCACGAACCAACAGCAAGCTTTCCTAATTAGCCATTGAAGGTATTTCTCCAAACAGTACCCAGCCTGAGATATGCCAAAGTTTTCATAATATTACAATCCGATTCCACCAAGAAAGCGTAATTCTCGGAACACATCTCTGAGAGTAAGTCTCTCTTGCCCTAACACAAAACAGATTAGGCATCCAGATTTTTCACCATTTATTTATGAGCACAATTATCTTGCCCTGAACTTTAAATGACTCTGGAGAGATGCCCCTCTCTTCAGTTCTGGGCTACTAGCTCTCTTCCAACCCCATTGCTGCCAGGCATGTTCTTTTAGAGAGTGAATATTCCAGAAGTGCATTTATTGCCAGCCCTGCCTGGATCTTGAGAATACCTCATGAGTTTGCACTGAACATCAAGACTCTTGTCTTTCAGGAATTATAAATATTTACAGGAGAGAAAATGTTAATTTGGAGATTTATGTTTCTGTTTGGCTCAGTTTACTACCCTTTCCAGGCTGTCTCCCTCACCCTACCATGGTGATATTCCCAAGCTATTAACCTGGTTAGTTCTTTTATTTAAAAAAAAAAAAAAAAAAAAAAAAGGTTTACTTGTTTATTCCGAGAGAGAAAGAGAGTGTGAGCAGAGGAGGGGCAGAGAGAGAGGGAGAGAAGGTTTTGCACTGTCAGCACAGAGCATGACACAGGGCTCGAACCCACGAACTGTGAGATCATAACCTGAGCCAAAACCAAGAGTAGGACGTTTAACCGACTGAGCCACCGAGGAACCCCAGTCACGTTAGCTCTTTTTTTAGAAACTTGCTTTGGCTCCCCTCTGCTTTCAATGTAAAAACAGTGTTATTTTTATTTCCTATTGTTATCCTGAATCTCTTTCTCTGCCTTCACGCCTTTCTGTTCCCCAGTTGCCCCATGCTGTTCTCAAAATGCCACAGCCTTGATCTTGTTCCTGAGTACATACCTGTCTTTCTGTTTGTGATACATTCCACTCCCCAAGCAAACTCGGTTCAAATGCCACCTTCTCAGGGAAGCGTTTCTGAGGTTGTCTTTTTGGTCTCTTCCAACACTCTCCACCCTTCTGTTAGTACTCCTTTGTCACTGCTGTTTTAACTATTCTGGGATATTTCTATGTCTTCTTAATTTTTCGTGACTTCTCCAGAACATCTCATATTGCCAAGCATACTTTTAGTTCTATAAATGTACCTTGATTGAACAAAAATAACTGGATGTTTCATGGATTTAACACATTTCTTTTGAGGAGTGGTCAGTTCACGACCTACTGTTTAGTAAGAGAACTCCCCTCTGATAACCAGGAACTCTATAGAGTTTTTAACTGAACAAATGAATAATTCTCTTTTTGAACACAATTTATGCTCTGAGGTGGCAGAGTGTCACGAAATATCTGTGAGAATAACGTCATCTGTCTTAATGGGAAGATTTTCAGATTTTTCTCAATAGATGAGTTTTGTAACACTCTTCTGATACCAGATGAAGAGCGGTGAGGAAGTGAGATCCAAGTTCCAGGAAATGCCAACAATTAAGGATTACGAAAATACCAAACACTTGTGCTAAATTGATTTTCTTCAATATTGCACACAACTCTTTGAACAATATGACACCTGAAAAAACGATGACAAAGAAACCACCCAGGCCGTGATTTCAAACACAGCTGAGCCTGATTTTCTTGCAGTGCACACTAGGCTGGTACATGGAGTCAAGGGTGTTTGTCTGGGCAATTTCCTGCTCTCTCGAGAGCAGGATGCAGGGCTGCTCTGAGCAGCCAGGCCATCCTGCCCTCTGCCAGAATGCCCAAGCAGGGCTAGAAATGTCCAGGACCTGAAAAAACAAACGATTGAGTTGGTTGCATTTCCTCACGGGGTAATAAGCAATATTCACTCGAAGTCCGGTACCAAGCCAGCTAAGCCAAATACTGCAGCACAGGTGAAACCCATGATGGTGAGTCCAAGATATTTGTACTTGGAATAACTGACTTGTCTGTATTCACATGATGGCCTAGGTCATCTCTTCTCCACATTTCCCTTTGAACATTCTCCCTTGCAACTCTAGGGACCTTCTACTCTTGGTGAAATTGATATCACCCAGCATGAAATTCTCTATCAAAAATTCCCTTTTGTCCGGGGAGAGGAAGAGAACTTAGCATATCTCCATTTGTCTACAGGTCATCAATCCTGTATTTCTTTTTTCTACAGTCCTAAAAGAAAAAGAGTTTTTTATACTTTCTTAATACTTGTGTTCTAATTGTAAATACTCCAGTTTCCTGATGGGATTTGTAGGTAAAAAAAATGGGACATTTTAAACTCCTAGATGTTATCAGCAAAAAGGAATTATGGCCTGGATATTGAGGTCAGCTATTAGGAATTAGGATTGAGCTATTCTAAAATTGCACAATTTTTATGTAAATTTAGATTGTACTGGATATTCAGGGAGAATGCTTAATATAAAAATTCAAATTCTCTTCCATCTCTGGAATATTAACATATGTGTCTTCTGTGACTCTAAAATTCACTGTCTTGCTTACTGTAGCTTTATGATTAGTATATATTTATATAAAAATATAAATATATAATATATTGAATAGCTATATTAAAGTCTAGGAACTTGGTAGTGTTATTCCTCCAACTTTGTTCTTTTTCAAAAAATTTTTACTCTCCTACATCATTTGTATTTCCATGTAAATTTTAAAATCAGCTTGCCAATTTCTGCAAAACCACCTGCTTGGATTTTGTGGGGATTGCATTAAATCCATAGATCAATTTGGGGAGAATTGACATCTTAACAATAATGAATCTTCCAATCCAATCTTAACAATATTGGATTTGGGAAGGAGAAAAATAAACCTATGTGCTTTTATGTAATCATTTTACTGGAAGCTTTCTGATCTTTATTTTTTTTCCTCTCAATCAATCTTCCTTGCCAACTTCCATCACAGAAAGATTCAACTGTTGTGAAGATAAACAATATCCAGTTCACTTAACACAGCCGTCTTCTCCTAAAGAGCCCTCTCTTTCCTTGCACAACTAAATGAATGGAGCCAAATTGCTTTCAATACATTGTCATCATCTCATACATTCCTGAGATCTAGTCTTGGCCAGCACTTTATATCATTAGTTATTGGTGTTCCCATACCAATCAAAAACTAATGCTCTTTTTTCTTAGTCCCACTGTTTTTTATCTTTTGGTGTCATTTCACTACTGCCTTTTTCCTCTCTGTAAATGTCTCTTGCCCTGTTGAATCCTAGGGACAATATTTATCTGGTTCTGAGCCCCCAATTTTTACTATCCTTTTTTTATGTCTTTATTTTATTTTGAGAGAGAGAGAGAGACAGAGAGTGAGTGGGGTAAGGGCAGTGAACAGGGTAAGGGCAGAGAGAGAGGGAGACACAAAATCCCAAGCAGGCTCCAGGCTCTGAGCTGTTAGCACAGAGCCCAATGTGAGGCTCGAATTCATGGACTGTGAGACCATGACCTGAGCCGAACTTGGATCCTTAACCTACTGAACCATCCAGGCACCCCTAATTTTGGCTATCCTTTACGCTAGATGCAAGATCTAGCATAATATCTCTTTTAATGTACTCTAGAAAGCACTAGAACCCCAGGATATTAACTGGCAATTAAAAAAAAATAAAGAAGAAAGGAAGGAAGGAAGAGTGGGGGGAGGGTCAAGTAAGTTTAGGCAGCACAAGCTCAAGATTCTTGACTGTACAGCCTTTAATATGCTACCGCATATCATGTGTCATATGGAAGAAGTTATAACAAATTGCATTTATCAAACATGCAAGCCTGATATGAGCCTGAGAGAGTAATAAGGCAATGAAAGTTGCCATGCCGAGCAGAGGGACCTGAATAACTCAAGTGTCTTCCCATTCCTCAGTTTCCTCATTTGCTCTATTCTTGTACAATTTTTCCTGTCTCATCTTTGGGATTCCTCATACATTTTATTCAATAAAATATTGATTCATAATTTTTCATCTTTACTGAACTATCCATCATAAGTTATAATGATCTTAAAATTTCAGCATAATATTCCTTGACTTGACAAATATTTTTCTCCTAGCAGTGACTTTGATTACTTTTAGTTTCAAATGTGTTTTAAAAATAATTTTGAGAGAGAGAACGGGGGTGGAAATGGTGTGGAGAAAGCAAAATCACCTTGGAGGAGAGCAGACTCCTGAATTACAGAAATATGTCAACCTTCCATTCTGTGGTCAGAGGGAAAAACTGGATCTCAAAGTACTAATTATGGTTTAGAGCTGGTATGTTCACGATGACGAGAAGTACTCTGCATTAGGAAGCAGAACACTATGTCCAGACTAGGAGCTAGATCTGTACTTCAAAATGTTTTAACAGTTGGATTAACCCAGCTCCCTCACACCCGAAAGAATGACTTCAAACTCTAGTTTCCAGCTGATGTGACAGAGTGAGCTAATCAATAATAAATTGCAGTGAGTCCAGGGACAATCCTGCCTTTTAAAAAATTATTATTCTGCCTCCTTTGATCAATATAGTATCTGCCTTCTTTATGGAACTGTACCAGAAGTGATGCTCCCTGACTCCCATGTGAAAAGGTGGCAAAAGGTACCAAGATCTGTCCACATTTATGAAACCAGGAGCTTAGATGATACTATTTAGAATTTAAAAAACATGGGGAAGAAAAAGGAAACAGCATTCATTAATTAAATACATTTTTTTTTTTTTTTTGGTGAAGGGAAACAAAAAACACAAGAGCATTCATGCTTGATAATGAAAGCAATGAGGGTCCATATTTTTTAGTTCATTTTACATGTGATTTATTTGACACACTTTCTATACTGGTTTTAACTTGGGTTTTTCAACTCACATGTTGGTTAATATTTACTGGCAAAATAAATATGCTTTCAATTTTGTTTTAATATAGAAGGCATGGGTATTTAATCAATGTTAATGAATATTAAAAACATATTTATCTAGAATAAAAAATATGAGGTACCACAAAGAAGGAAATATAGTTTTTTCTTATAAATCATTTAAAGCTATTTGATAGCTGTGCTGGCTGCTGGCTGTTTTAGAGCATTAAAATCTTTCCTACCATTTTTTTATGCTTAAGAATAACAAATGGCTCAGAATTTACCCTAGTTAGCTGTTATGGTATAGAATCTTACAACAGGAAAGGTTGACTAACATGTTGTTTCATTTTAAGACAATTAAATAGCTTTCTTTTAAAAATATTTTTTAGGGGCGACTGGGTGGCTTAGTCGGTTAAGCGTCCAACTTTCGCTCGGGTCATAATCTCGCGGTTCATGGGTTCGAGCCCCGTATTGGGCTCTGTGCTGACTGCCAGCTCAGAGCCTGGAGCCTATTTCAGAGTCTGTGTCTCCCTCTCTCTCTGACCCTCCCCTGCTCACGCTATCTCTCTCTCCTAGAAATAAATAAAAAATATTTTAAAAAATATTTTTTAACTGTGATTTTGCTGTGAGAGGTGTCACTGTAAAGCCTCAGGAGAATTATTTTCATTAGAAAGCTAATCATACACCCAGGCCCTCCAAACTATGCATTAAGTTAAGCAATTTATGGCAGAGGAGTTAACATTTTAGAGTATGTGACAGTCCTTTTATGTATCAACCTGCATAGCCTATAGTACCTAATTCTTTAATTAAATATTCATCTTTGTATTGCTGTGAAGATTTTTGGTAAATGAGATTCACATCCACCATGAGTTGACTTTAAGTGAAGGAGATTATCTTGGAAAACTTGGGTGGCCTGATGCAGTCAGTTGGAAATCAGTCTCCTTTAAGAGAAGAATTGTGGGGCACCTGGGTGGCTCAGTTGGTTAAGCATCCAACTTTGGCTCAGGTCATGATCTCACAGTTCGTGGCTTCAAGCCCTGCGTCAGGCTCTGTTCTGACTGCCAGCTCAGAGCCTGGAGACTATTTCAGATTCTGCATCTGCCTCTCTCTCTGACTCTCCTCTGCTCACACTGTTTCTCTCTCTCTCTCTCAGAAATAAATAAAACATTTACAAAAATAAGAGGAGAATTGAGACTTTGCTGAAAAAGAACAAATCCCACTTATGATTGCAGCATCAGTCTCTGCTCTAGAGTTTCCAGACCACCATATGGGTTTTGGACTTGCCTGGCTAGCCAATTGCATCAGCCAAATTCTTGTAACACATCAGATAGATTATATATGAATATATATTATATATTCATTTTATATATATTCATACAAACACACATATACACACCCTCTCACACTACACGTGTATGTGTGTATGTCTGCAGTAAGAGGATTTTGTGTCTAATTGTGAAATATACAAATATATATATTTCTTATTAATTAAAGAATAATTGCACATACAGCTGTGTGTGTGCACGTGTGTGTGTGTGTGTGTGTGTGTGTGTGTGTATCCCACTGGTTGTGTTCCTCTGGTGGAACCCTGACTGACACAGGGCACATACTTTGTGCCTTAAAGACACTCTCCTGACATCTTAAAGTTTGTACCCTCCCCTTCCCATCATTATCTAGCACAGAATCATGCCTATATTCTTTTCTTTAAATTTTTTAAATACTTATTTTTGAGAAAGAAACAGAGACATAGAGAGGGTAGGAGAAGGGCAGAGAGAGAGGGAAACGCAGAATCCAAAGCAGGCTCAAGCCTCTGAGCTGTCAGCACAAAGTCCAATGCGGGGCTTGAACCCATGAGCCATGGGATCATGACCTGAGCCAAAGTCAGGTGCCTAATTGCCTGAGCCACCCAGGTGCCCCCATGCCTATATTCTTCATAAAATTTATGACAGTCTGGAAAGGCTTTTTTAATTTGCTTAATATTTTCACTGTTTTTCAACACAATTAAAATAAAAATTTCCAGCTTTCCGCACCCTAACCCTCTCATCCGTTAATGTATCCTCAAGACTGGCTCCGAGCAAGAGCTCAGGTAGTTGTATGAATGAAAATACATAGATTATCTCATTTAGTCCTCATAAAGCCTCTGTAATGTGAGGTCTGTGATCCTCCTTTTACAAACCTCAGAGAAATTAAATGATTTTCCTTGAGTCACTTAACTAGTGGGTGAGGGATCTGAGACTTCAACCCAAGTTGTCTTATTTCCCAAATCCATCCTATTTCCTTTACATAACATTGACTGATTCATCTTTTTAGAAAAGTTAGCATCTATGCTGCATCAGGCTCTCAATTAAGGACTGTGGAAAACAAACAGGAGTCACAAACAGTATGATCAGATGTGCAAGTAACTCTACCACTAAGGCATGTGTCCACTGGTAGACAACACAACTGTTTGGGCAGTACTTCTGCTCCAGAGCCTGCTTGGAGACCTCAGAAACCTGGACAATGAGGAAGCTACTTATATGGGCCTTGACGGATAGAGTTGGAGTTAGGAAAAAGATCAGTTTAAACACAAGAAACACAATTGGCAAAGGCATATAACATTTGCATGTTATGAATGAGGAAGGGTGAAAACTCAAGTCCCTTTAGAATATGAGGTATGTGGGAGGGGAAGTAGATAAGAGACCACATATGGAATGGACTTGAAGTCTCGACTTAATCTTGTATGTCATTGTAGTGACCAGGCTGGCTCATGCTTTCTATGTCTGTTTCTTTTGAAAATGCAAGCTCTCATTTAAAGATTTGTAGCAAGTTTAACTGTTTTAGGTGGAGACATTAATAATTATCTTTGGAGTGAAGGAAATTTCTCATTGGCCAGCATGTTATTCCAGTCCCCTAGAAAACAAATACCAAGATACAATTAAATTTGCATAATTTGGGGGAGGGGAAACACACTTTGTGGAAATAAAAAAATGGAACGGAATCTCGAAGAGACTGGGAGAACTGTCTGAACATGATTCTGATCTGACCCCTAGCAAAAGAGAGAGGGAGGGGAGATTGAGCAGAAGTATCCTAGACTGAATTACAATCTAAGAAATGTTAGCAAGGCAATCAGGAGTTCTTAAATGAGAGCCAACTATGGAAGAGTTCCTTGTCTTAGTCTTCCCACCATGCTCAGTAGTTGTCTGGGCGTGGCCTGTGGGAAGGGTGGCACCACATTGGGTCCTTGGCGGGTGTTGCTGCTGCCTGTAGAGGGAGGTCCAGAAGTTCCAGTCTTCAGTTTCATACTTCAGCTAGTCTGTGCACTTACAGAAGATTTTCTTTTTCCAGATTAGGAATTTAGGCTCGAATCTCCTTGGAAATTATTATTCACTTTAGGGAGAGATAGGTGATCTTTGGTATAATTATTTTTCAATAAAAAGAAAATAAATTTATATAACCATTAGACACAAAGTTCTGTAACTTAACAATTGGGTGTAAGTTTCCATATAAATGCCTATAAGTGAAAATACATCACTTCTATGTTAAAAGGAAGATATGGCCTGGCATATAGTAGGCAATGGGATGGGATAGAAGGGACGAAGATAGGAATTAACACTTAATGAGGGCTATACTTATATTAAAATAAGTATTTTTGTGTTAGCCATTATTTTTATGACCATTTTAGCAATGTAAAAACTGAGGCTTAGCAAACCTCACACAACTACAAAGTCACCAAAAGTTGTATCCATTTCTCTGTCTCATGATGCTTTTTCTATTTTTTTCCATTATTTTTTAGAGCACTTTTAGGTTCACAGTGAAATAGAGGAAGGTACAGAGACATCCCATATACTGTCTATAACCACATGGGCATAGCTTCTCCAATAATCAACACCCCCCACTAAAGTGGTATATTTGTCACAATTGATGAACCTAAACTGACTCATCATAATTACTCAAAGTCCTTTGTTTACGTTAGGGTTCACTCTTGTTGTACATTCTGTGGGTTTCAATAAACGCAGAAAAACTTGTATCTATCATTATGGGATCGTAGGAAGAAATTGTACTTCCGTAAAAATCGTCTTTGCTCCATTTATTCATCTCCATTCTATAACCCTGGCAACCATTGATCTGTTTTACCTTCACTTATTTCTTCTTAAAAATGTTTTTAATGTTTATTTATTTTTGAGAGAAAGAGAGAGTGACAGAGCATGAGCTGGGGTGCGGCAGAGAAAGAGAGAGAGAGAGAGAGGGAGACACAGAATCTGAAGCAGGCTCCAGGCTGTGAGCAGTCAGATAGAGCCCAATGCAGGACTCAAACTCAGAAACTGTGAGATCAAGACCTGAGCCAAAGTTGGACGTTAACCAACTGAGCCTCCCAGGTACCCCTCACTTATTCTTTCTTAAAGGCTTTTCCTTACCTTATGTAGGTTTGAATTTCTGACCTATATTATTTTCTTTCTTGCTAAAAAACGTTTCTTAAACATCTTTCACAAGGCAGGTCTACTGACAAAAATTTCCCTCCATTTTTGTTAGCTTGGGAAAGTCTTTGTCTTTATACCTTCTTCATTTTTGACAGATAATTTTGCAGGGTACAGAATTCTATGTTGGTGGAGGTTTTTCCATCTTTTAATATATCACTTCACTGTTTTTGCTTGCGTGATTTCTGAAAAGAAGTCAGATGTAATTTTTATCTGTGTTCTCTATAGGTAACCTGTTCTCCCAGTGCCCCCAGCTTCTTTCAAAAGTTTTGTTTCATTTTGCTTTGTTTCGTTGTTGTTGTTTTGTCTTTGATTTTCTGTTGTTTGAAAATGAGTGCCTAAGTGTAGTTTCTCTTGGTATTTATCCTACTGAGTGTTCATAGAGCTCCTTGGATTTAGTGTGTGGCCTTAATTTGGGGGAAATTCACATTCATTACTGTTTCAAATTCTTCCTTCCTTCCTTCCTTCCTTCCTTCCTTCCTTCCTTCCTTCCTTTCTTCCTTCCTT